>NW_027069510.1:639318-723015 GCF_002906115.3 Quercus suber
TAAAATCACGGTGTTCTAAACAGCCTGCATTTGTGTAAAATTGGATGCTCTCTTGGTGGATTCCGCTTAAGGGAACATGTGAGGGAATCTTCAACTTCAGGTTGAACATGTGATTTACCTATGGTTAGCTTCTCAATATGTGATTGCATGTTATTGCAAACTAAGCATGAAATCGCATATCTCATCTTCAAGTTTCTTTACATCATGTGCACTTGAAGAGGCTTCGACTACCTGTATTGTTATGCCTTTAATGATTTTGTAGATGAGAAACACAATTACAGTTAGTGAAACTTTTATAGGATATTTATAGGAAGATATATTTTCAAAAAAATTAGAATTCCATAAAAGCACCAAAAATCTAAATCCCAAAAAATCCGGCATAAATCTGAAATATTTTGGAAGTAAAGATAATGTTTACTAGCCTAGTCACGCGCACCATGCAGGTGTATTCATAGCCTTTTCAAATGAAACTTTTATAGGATATTTATAGGAAGATATATTTTCAAAAAAAATTAGAATTCCATAAAAGCACCAAAAATCTAAATCCCAAAAAATCCGACATAAATCTGAAATATTTTGGAAGTAAAGATAATGTTTACTAGCCTAGTCACGCGCACCATGCAGGTGTATTCATAGCCTTTTCTTTTTTCTTTTCTTTTTTTTAATAAAACGTATGACATTTTAAAGTTGTAACTACAAATAGTTATAGCTAAAAATGAAATGTTTGTCCTAATTTATAGATTTAAATTTTTAATTTTAATTTTCAATTTTCAATTTTCAATTTACCTTAATATCTTAATGGGTAACAACTTATTTTATGAATATTATTGAATAGTATAATATATCATTTTTATATCATATACAATTATATTATTACTATATAGTGAGTCCACTTTTGAAATTCATACAAAGTTACTAGGACATAGTTTTCTCAAACTTGCTTCGTTGTGTGTGCGAATAAACATAAGTACATAGCGTTCAACGCTCCCCATAACATTTTTGTATTTTCTCATTGTCTAAAGCTATGCTTTTTGCCATATACATACACAGTGCTTTTATAAATCTCAACTTCTTTTTGTGTAGGACATCATATGAGTTCAATAAACTTCCAATTTATATATAAAAGATGTATATAATACAACCACACCATCTATATTTTGAATTCATTTAGACATTAGCAATTGGTGAATTTGTAGCTCTCTGTGATCTCAAAAAAAATTGATGTTGGTGGTTTGCAACATACCAAATAGTATGATGAAAATATTGGATCTCTAAGCACTGCAACAAAATGTATTTTCAGTGACGAAAAAATTCGTCACTAAAAGTCCAGTTTTTCGTCACTAAGGACCTTTAGTGACGAAATTGGACTTTTAGTGATGAAACTCATTTCGTCACTGTAGCCCCATCACTAAAAGTCCTGGTGATGAAAAATTTCGTCACTAAATGTTTTCCTCACTAAAAACACTATTTAGTAACAAAAATATTTCTTCACTAAAAACACTTTAGTTTACTAAATCATATTTAGTGACGAATAATTTTGTCACTAAAATTATGTTCGGGTACATATAGTGACGAAAAAATTCGTCACTAAAACTATTTTTAAGAAAATCTAAGCACATATAGTGACAAAAATGTTCGTCACTAAAACCATTTCTTACAAAAATTTTCTATATTTAGTGACGAAATTTTCATCACTAAAACAATTTTTTGTAGCTATATTTGTGACGAAAAAATTCGTCACTAAAACTTATTTTCTGTTTTTCTTTTTTTCATGGCTTTGATATTAACTTGTAACCTATTATTACATTATTAAAACCTCACATTTGAATAACACATTTATTTCAACAACACATTTATAAAAAAAGATCCATACATTCCACAAGTAAAAAGTAAAACAAGTATCCAATTCAAACTCCTTCCATACAATAATTGTTTGCTATACATACAATAACTCTACCTAAACCCTATTTTAGAACTAACAGAAGATGTCATCATATGTCTTCAAGTAATACCAAAAGTAAATCCCCTAAAAGCCACCAATAAGAAATCTGCACAAATATAAAAACAATATTTTGTTAAAATCATAAAGTAAAAACATTAACTATGTTATAAGAAACATTTCTAACAATGCATTAAGAGTAACCACACTAATAAATTAAAATCATAACTTCTAATGTATAAGTTGTAGAAAGTAAATAAGGTACTAACCAAAAAGTGTTTTAACTTGAAGTTGAACCACCCTCATAAGTAAGAGCATCATCATAACCCTTGCTCCTCAAAAAATTAAGAATATTCTTTTGGACCTCATCTTGCTTAGTTCGTGCATTTTGGTCCTTAGCTCGCTCCTCTTGATCTCTAGCTCTTGCCTCTTTGAGCTCAATTATCTCATTTTCTAACCATTGGATATACTCCACCAATGAATTAGAGGAGGCAGTGGTTACTAGAGAAAATGAAGGTCTCATGCCAAGTCTTTTTACAACACCAGACTTCTTCTTAAACACCAAGTTTGAGATCTCCTTTTGTGTAAGGGGAATTGCACTAGGATCTTGACAATGATCCACTTGCACTTTGAGAATATTTTCCTATCATTTGAAAGAGAGAAAGAAACAAACAATCACAACATTAATACTACATATGTTATAGCTTTACAAACATGATAGGGATGGAATGATACACATACATATGTCGCTTCATCCTCAGGGTGTATCCATATATTTGTATTTGGATTGAAATGAACATCTTTGAAGATTTTTGCCAATTCAGGAACTTGACCATCATTATTATTTGTCTGACTAATTAACATTCAAGTGTTCTATCTCATTCATGAATGCACAAGTCTATATTAATACTTAAACAAATATACATTGCACACACAAATATACACTCTCAATATGAATTTAAACCACCATATAACACCATGCAAGCCACCCGCTTGCTCCAACACAACAACCCACCACAAAACCAATCACAAACATCACAACTATAATGCTTACAAGTATCGAAATTAAATAAAGGAACACAATTGCTACTAATCAACAAGTTTTATTCACATTTGCAAGGAATTAAAAACACTTTCAATATGAACTTAAATCACTTTATAACACCATGCAAGCCACCCGCTTGCGCCAACACAACAACCCACCACAAAACCAATCACAAACATCACAAGTATAATGCTTACAAGTATTGAAATCAAATAAAATACTATTCATCACATCTAATCAACAATACTCATTCACATTTGCAAGAAATGCAAAACACTCTCAATATGTATTTACTATTCATCATATCTAATCAACAATACTCATTCACATTTGCAAGAAATGAAAAACATTCCCAATATGTATTTAAACCACCTTATAACAGCATGCAAGCCACCCACTTGCTTCAACACAACAACTTACCACAAAACCAATTTCCAACATCACAAGTATATATAGAGTTTTGTAAGTTTTTAACTAGAATTTACTTACTTTGCTCAAACTAAGTTTACAACTTTCATAAAAAAATCCAAAGTTAACTTGTGTTCTTCACCTTGTTCCTCACAATTTCTTCAGCCACAAAAGAGAAAGAGAGCTGGAGATGAAAGAAAGATAACTTTTAGTGAACAGTTAAGTAGACCCAAATTTAAAATACATATTATTTATTCTTTTTCCCATTTCTAAACAGTGGTATAGCTTAGAATTCAATATTGAAAAGATTGAAACCCCACTTCGTGGTATCAAGTCCCCACATTTCCCTTTGTTCATATTGCTAGTAACCAGACCTAATTATACCTCAAAAATATTCCAAATGTTTAATTAGTCAACATAAAACATGGAGTCAAGTTGCCAAGGGCCCACATCCAACATTTGATAAGCCTCCCAATGATCTAATAGCTGCAGTCATCAACACATTCTATGTATCAATAGGATTTCACCTGCATGCAACACATAGAACAATGAAGCTTTACCTCTTGATGGAGACAATGCATGAATTTCAATAAAAAGATGACTCTCAATCTAGAATACCATAGATTCACATAATAAATAATAAGTAGATAATTGATAAGTACATAGATAAGAAACTTTCTACACAACCATTACACAGTAAATATCAAATACCCAAACTAAACAAAAAGGCATATACCCATTACTGTATCAATCAAAAAAATACCCAAAGGAACTAGAATCATTAAAAATAAATAAATAAATAACATCAAGCATTTAGAATCATTAAACAAAAATACCCAAAGGAACTAGAATCATTAAACAAAAATTAACAAAAAAATTAACTCATATGTGCATGTTAACAGGCAACCAATACAAAATTTGAGAAATTCATATTAACATACAAAGCTCACATCAAGTTATATTGAACAATTTAATCAGCAAAAACACCTCTAGCTTAGCAGCTTGTAATTGCAAACAAAACCAAGAACATAGTTACAGGATTACCATTATTCACTTGTAATTCATATGCTTCAAAAGCAACTATTATTGTCGAAAAACAAAGACAATTTGCCAAACTAAATTCACAAAATACTCACTAATATCCATCTCTAAGACCTCCAAATTCACAGAATACTCACTAATTCCCAACTGTGTCCCAGCAGTAGAAACAGATTTTCCCACAGTTAGTGAAAAAGTTGCTGTATGTAAAAATGAATTCAAACATCAACAATGAATCAAAACTTAACAAAGAAACCAAAACCCACAAACAAATCACTTTCAACAATTCTTCTTTTAAAAGAAACTTGAGATAAAAGTCAATCTCATACACCAAACTTGAGGTAAAAAAAAAATACCGATGAATAGATTAAAGCATCACCGGAAGGACTGAATCGTCGCTGGAAGCGTCGCAGATAGTGAGAACCGTCACGAGCTGATGCTGGGTTTTGGCGATGGTGAATAGATTAAACCGTTGCGAGCTGAAGCGAGCAAACCATCGCGAGCTGATGCAAGCAAAGTGGATCGGCGACGGTGAGGCCAGAAGCGTCGCAGATAGTGCGAACCGTCGTGAGCTGATGTTGGGTTTTGGCGACGATGAATAGATCGAACCGTCATAAGCTGAAGCGACCTAACCGTCGCGAGTTGATGCGAGCAAACCATATCGGCAACGATGAGGCCGGAAGCATCGCAGATAGTGCGAATTGTTGCGATTTGATGCTAGGTTTTGGTGACGGTGAATAAATCGAACCATCGCGAGTTGAAGCGAGTGAACCGTCGTGACCATGAGGCTGGGTTTTAGTGATGGTAAGGAATGCAAAGGGTCGCCAGAAGTCAAATGGTTGCCGGTTCGAAGGAATGCGAAGGGTCGCTGATGCGATTTAGAATGGGTATCGATTTGGAGTCGTCGGCGATTTGGAGTGGGATTTGGAATGGCAACGGTTTATTTGCAACGGCGAGCTGGAGCATCGCAGTTGAGATTAATCGGCGACAGTTGAGCTCAACGACGACGGTGGTTGGAGTCATCGGCGACCGAACCGTCACAAGCTGAAGAACTGAAGTGTATCATTGAGTTTTTTTTTTTTTTTTGGGACCAAAATGGCTCTTTGTTTTTTTTTTGGGTGTGCTGGGTATTGAAATTAGGCTTATAAGTCTTTAGTGACGAATTCCAGTTTCGTCACTAAAGATCGGGCTTTGTTAAGAATTTTAGAGACGAAATTCATATTTCGTCACTAAATCATACTTTTAGTGACGAATTGTGATTTCGTCACTAAAAACATATAAGTGCAACGTATTATTATTTTTAGTGACGAATATTTTTCGTCGTTAATTCTTCCTTATAGTGACGAAAGGATTTTCGTCACTATTACTATCCATAGTAATACCTACAGTGACGAAATATTTCGTCGCTAAAAGTTGAAATTTTTAGTGACGAAATATTTCGTCACTATAGATTAATTAAACTCGCGCCAAAGTTTCCCTCCACTGGCGCCTATTTTTCAAATCACAATAACGACGAAATTTATTTTTCGTCACTAAATGTTATAATTTTTTTCTTTATTAGTGACGAAATTCATATTTCATCACTAAAGCTGTATTTTTAGCGACGAAAAATATTTCCTCACTAATTTTCGTCACTAAAAATACATTTTGTTGTAGTGAAGGCTTGGTTTTTCAAAAACAAAAGGAATGCTTGTTTGATGTTTATGTTAGAGAAATTAGTTTTATGCTTCAAATGAAGTGGACGTTTTTAATGCAATTTATATAGACAGTCTACAAATGATTTTTTGGGACCAAAATGGCTCTTTGTTTTTTTTTTGGGTGTGCTGGGTATTGAAATTAGGCTTATAAGTCTTTAGTGACGAATTCCAGTTTCGTCACTAAAGATCGGGCTTTGTTAAGAATTTTAGAGACGAAATTCATATTTCGTCACTAAATCATACTTTTAGTGACGAATTGTGATTTCGTCACTAAAAACATATAAGTGCAACGTATTATTATTTTTAGTGACGAATATTTTTCGTCGTTAATTCTTCCTTATAGTGACGAAAGGATTTTCGTCACTATTACTATCCATAGTAATACCTACAGTGACGAAATATTTCGTCGCTAAAAGTTGAAATTTTTAGTGACGAAATATTTCGTCACTATAGATTAATTAAACTCGCGCCAAAGTTTCCCTCCACTGGCGCCTATTTTTCAGATCACAATAACGACGAAATTTATTTTTCGTCACTAAATGTTATAATTTTTTTCTTTATTAGTGACGAAATTCATATTTCATCACTAAAGCTGTATTTTTAGCGACGAAAAATATTTCCTCACTAATTTTCGTCACTAAAAATACATTTTGTTGTAGTGAAGGCTTGGTTTTTCAAAAACAAAAGGAATGCTTGTTTGATGTTTATGTTAGAGAAATTAGTTTTATGCTTCAAATGAAGTGGACGTTTTTAATGCAATTTATATAGACAGTCTACAAATGATCGTTTCAAATAATAATCTACATAAATACATACATCCATATATCATACACTTCGCATTTATAATTAATTACTTGGCAAGACTGTAGCTACATTCCTATAATGCAACAAAAAAAGAAAAAAAGTGAAGAAGAAGCATTTTGCATTTGCATCACCAAAAATTTAGTATTTTATTTACATTAATAATTTAACAATCCACTTTAATTCGCATTCTCTATTTTACACTACACCATATTAGAATAATCTAAAAAAAGAAGAGAGAGAAAGATGAAGTGAGGAAGAGGGGGTAATTTTGGACGTAGCAGTAGAAGTGGTTTAAAATTTATAATGGAAGAGAGGGTAATTTTGCCCTTTTTTGTGTTATTTGGAAATGAATATGATAGAGCTCCTGCTATTGTTCTAAAAACAAATATGGTTGTTGTTCCAAACATAGGAGGATTGGGTTTGTTGAAGGCATATAACACTATGGTAGTCTAAAATTAAAATAAAAAATTCAACCATTTGTGAAGCATACGAATAGATCGGTTTGTCTTCTAGTGAAAATAATGGAACTAATTGAGAAATCAATGAAGGGAAAAAATAAAATCAATGGAGATGCAAAGTATCAATTCTTGTACCTTTAAACTACAAGTTTGTTATTGAATAGACTATAGAGAAAACTCATTAAATTTTACCTGTACTGGTCAGTTTTGGCGACAAAGAAAAAAAATAAAATAAAAAAGATATTTAGAAAATGTACAACTAATCAAGATAAGCCTTTTTTTTTAAAGAAAAAAAAACTGAAAAAAGAAAAAAAAAATGAATTGAGATGCAAGCTATTGAACCTCATACCTTTAAATAGCATGTTTACTACTCTACATCTAAGCTATATCCGCTTTAATATTTTGTAAATATCCAATTAATAAATATCCAATTTGGGCTACCAAAAAATAAAATAAAAAGTAGATAACTATAAAATATTCAGCAAATATTCAATTAACAAATATTAGATAATTTTTTATTATAAAAACTAAAATCAAAAGGGAAAACAATAAAGGGATGAAAGGTGTCGATCGTCATATCTTTGGGTAAGGTGTTTGCTGCTCTACTATTTAAGCTACATCCCCTTCTATGTTGGAACTTTAAAAGTAAAACTCTTAAGTAAGGTTTATGTTCAAAACATTTGGTAGATAACTTCTTCTAAGAAATTTTGAATTTATAACCTTTCAAAATCTTATCACCATATTTTTTTTATTCATTATTGTTAAAATAAATTTTTAAGTGCATAGAGAAAACACTAAAATTTGTATATATAGATTATTCAATGTAGGCTACGAAAACAATGGAAAAGCAAATAACTAAAAAAATATTAAGGAATAGTTCCAATTATTAAATATCATGAATTATAACTTCCATCCTTACTTCACAAAGGAGTTTGAACTCACCTCTGCTTTAGCTAGTGGGTCAAGGAGGACAAAGAGAAGTGTCCCTCCTATGTCACAATCTTGTCCCACAATTTTTCAAAAAAAGAAAAAAGGAAAGGATCAGACACGCATGCAAAAATTTCCCAAACGTATCCCACGTCTAATATGGATCCAGCACCTCATATGAAGTGTTTGTGCTTCTTAGTTCTTAGACAGTGATCAAATAAAGGGATATAGGGATGATTTGTAGGCTACCAAAAGAATAGGAAAATTCACTTGCATTAATTCTAGTAAAAGAGAGCAAGCATCATACAAAGAATTCTAACCTCTTATACAACACCAAAAAAAAAAAAAAAAACCTCATAGAAAGAAATTTTTTCAAAAACTTAAATAATTTGGGACAAGATAATCCCTACAGAAAATCACATTCAATTACTTTTTTTTTCATCCTCAATTAAATTGGAAACTCTGTCTCTCTTTAGTCTTTTCTTCAGATCCAAATCATATGTATTCGACCTGAACGAGCATACTTAAACCCAATTACCACAAAAGATTCAATAGCACATTCGGGTTTAGCCCAAAAGAAAAAGCATAGTGAAAGAAATTTGGTTACAACAATAACAATTTTGTTGTTAGACGTGGCAGAAAATCAAGACCTAAGAGACCTTGGTATGCTACTTGTCGTTTAATATTTAAAAAAAAAAAAAAAAAAATAGTCACGGATATGGTAATTTTGGCCTTTTTTATATTTAATTTTATTAAAAAAAAGAAGTTCCAAGTGAGTCAATCCTCCTATTCTCCATTTTTTGTATTAATTAATCAATACTATATGTATTAATATATGTATTATCTCTTTGTAGTCTATTTAAAGAGAGGTGCTACGTTTACAACATTTTCACAACAAATCATAGGTGGTTAGTTGTTATTAGTTCAAATTTGAACCTAACAATAAGTGTTAGGACATATGTGGTTTCACTTGTTAAGAACATATGTCATTCTTTTATGTAATTGGCTAATCCTATGACAAAATGCACTTAACTTGTAATTGGGTAGTTCTAGATATTTTTATTACTTCAAGAAACAAGGTTTCAAGGTCAGGTGTTGAAGTCATCAAGTCTGTCCAAGAAACAAGCTGAAGAAGTGCAAATTCATTAAATCTCGACACCTACTTGATAGCTTCTCGACACCTTGCTATCTGTCAAGATTTATAAAATCAGATTTTTTTGATTTGATTTCTTGGGATCCGTGGATATGCTTTTGAGCCTTCTTTTCTTCTAACCTTAAATATATAAAAGGATTGTTTTAAGGGCCGTCAAAGTGTTCACAAGTTGCACAAGCATTGAGCAAACTCTGTTCAGGCAAATTGTGATCAGAGACAAAGTTTTTGCCCTGGTTCATCTCTTATGAAGAAGTTGCTATGTATGTGCACCTTTGGATTTTGTGACCAAGCATCTTCTTGATCTTTATCGTGGATGAACTGAACAACTTTGCAACCAACAACTCTTTCTAGTTGGTGATTGAAGTCGCGTATTGGGATCCGCGCAATTGGTTAGTCACGTACTTGGGAGCCGTGCATTAAAAATGGGGAACTGTCACTACAGAACAAGTCCAATTGGATATTGGGGTAAAGGTTCAACTGTAGGTTGATAAGGTACTTGGGATTCCTTTACTTGTAACCGCTTGTTGTGATAATAGTGGAGTTTTGGGAGTGGTGACCTGAAAATCACCCGGGGGGGTTTTTGCCGTCAGGTTTTTCCCCATTCATAAATAAATCACCGTGTCATTTAATTTCCGCTGCATATTTAGTTATTTGGTGATTTGTTTGTGCTACCATGTGTTTGCATGATAAATTGATTAATTAATAACTTGGCTTATTAATTAATTAATTTCTATCACAAGGGGTCAATTCAGTTTATGGTCTATCAAGTGGTATTAGAGCAGACACACTCTGGTTAGGTTTAATCTTTGCTGTGTTGATCCATTGATCCCTGTTTGTCATGGATAGAGGACAGTCATTAATCATACCTCTTTTGATGGCACTAACTATGTATACTGGAAAGTACGCTGAGAGCTTTCTTGCAGTCTTTAGATGAGAAGGTGTGGCAAGCTTTAGAGATTGGCTGGACCAAGCCGAAAGAAGCACCGGTCGATTAGGATGAAGCGAAGATTAAGGTGGAAAACTTCAACAACAGAGCGTTGAATGTCTTATTTAGCGCAGTCACCAATGAGGAGTTCAAGAAGATACCCTGTGCTAAAACTGCAAAGGAAGCATGGACCATCCTCCAGACAACCTATGAGGGTACAAAGGCTATCAAGGATTCAAAATTTCAAAGGCTCATTACAAGCTTTGAAGAAATAAAGATGGAGGAGGATGAGTCATTCGATGAGTTCTATGCCGAGCTCAAGAACATAGTGAACTCAGCCTTCAATCTTGGAGAAACCATTCCTGAACCCAAGATTGTAAGGAAGGTGCTTAGATCTCTACTTGGGAGATTCCATACCAAGATTACGGCAATAGAAGAATCAAAGGATATCGATAAGATTCCTTTGACTAAGCTGGTTGGAAACCTGCAAACCTATGAGCTAGGGCTGACCAGAATTGGCAAGTCAGGTAAAGGCAAGAGCATGGCCTTGAAGGCAAAGAGCAGTGACACAGATGAGTCTTTCGATGATGAAGATTCCAAGATGAAGTCCTACATTATAAGGCAGTTCAAGAAGTTTATGAAGAATGCCAATGGGAGGAACTTCGATAAGGATCGTAGACAATCCAGCTCTTTTCAGTCTAAGGGGCAAGACAAAGGGAAAAAGGATGCTAAGGATGGCGATCAGTACACTTTTCCTGCAGGACCAAAGTGTTTTGGATGTCATGGATTTGGTCACATGAAGCTCGAATGCCCTACATATCTCAAAAGCATTGGGAAGAGTAAGGCACTTGCTACAACCTTAAGTGACATTGAACCTGAAGATGATTCCGACAATGAGGATAACGGAATCTTAAATGTCTTCATTGCCATAGTCAATCCTACTAAAGGGATTGTTAAAGAAGTGAACGAAGAAGAAGAACTGGTGGAGTCCAAATTTGAGAAGATGAATGATTAAGATGATATCCATACAGCCTACGAGAAGCTTTACAAGCTCTTTGAGAAGCATGAGAAATTGTATAGGCTGGCCACCAAGAAGCTCAATGATGTGGAACTTGATCATGGGAACTTTCCACAAAATTTGATGAAGCTTATCAAACAATTGGTGCACTGAGGTTTGAGAACAATTTTTTGGCTGAGAAAACCAAGAAGCTTGAAGCAGAGCTGTTTCAAGTCAGAGCGCAATTGAAGAGGACTTCAAGTGCAAAGCTTGATAAGATGCTCAGCATTCAGAAATCTGCTTTGGATCGAACAGGTTTATAGTATGGTCTTTCTTCCTCTAATATTGCTTCTACTAGTGCTACTGTTTTTGTTTCTCCTGCTAATAATACTAATATTGAGAACACTGATGTCAAAACTGAACTAGCTAGTGAGAACTTAGACAAGGGTAAATCTATCTTAGGAGCACCCCCTAAGCAAGATAAGAAAGATGTTAAAAGCCCTAGGGCTAAGAAGGCTAACTCTCAAAAGCCTAAACAGAAGAAGCAGCATCTCTGTCATCATTGTGGAGCTGCCGATCATACTCGACCAAATTGCTATAAGTGGCTAGCCACTCAACAGAGCAACGGCATAATCGTGTTTGGAAGCCAGACTCAGCTTCAATCCTCTTTTACTCCTCCTGGTGATCTTCTTAAAGCCCTCATGTTCCTTTTGAACTTGAACGGTTTCAATTCTTCCCCTTCACTGCCGGTTCAAAGGTTTAATTAAAGGAAAGGTACTTCCAAGGTGTGGAAGAAAAAGAACTCTAAGTGATTTCATCACTTTCTTCTATCTTCTTGTTTTTGTTTGTTGCATTACTTGTGTGTTTTGCATCCTTTTTGAGTCAGTCTAGTTTTATCCTTTGTTTTGTTCAACATGTTTTTTTGTGTTTTCTTTCAGTTTTGTTTATTTTTGTTTTTAAATTAAAAACAAATAAAAAATGAAAAATCAGAAAAATACAAAAACAGTGTGTGTTTTGTGTACTTTGGTACTTGTGTACCTTGGATGGCCTTTGAAACAAAATTTTCTAAATTTTGTATCTTTTGTAGCTTAGATGAGCATGCACAACTAAGCAAGTGAGCTTTGTGGCTTTTGTTTGTGATAAGTAAAATTAAGTTATCTCTTGAACTTAATACTCATATCACTCTTTTTGACAGGTAGGACTAGAAAATCTTAAGAGAAAGGTATAAATAATCATCTCACCACTGTTGCCCGCCAATCATAATATGACACGTGTATACTTCGGCATAGCAAAAGTGCAGTGTCAAAGACACCCGTATGCTTCGGCATAGTAAAAGTGTAGTGTCAAATGTTTAACGTCTTGGGTATTTCTTTTCTCTCTTTTATATGCACATGTATGATATGCTAAAATAAAAGAAAATATACAAAGAAAATAAAAAGCAAAAAGATTAAAAATGCTTTAAATATAGTTGCAAGCGTGTATTCTAGGAGATATGGGAGTTATAAGATGTACCTCGAAGCTGATAGTCCCCATCAAATAGTTATGACTGTGTGTGAGTTCAAGTGATTTTCTCATATCTCAAATCGTCATAACATGTATACACATATGCAATCTTGCGATGTTTTCCACACACAACACGCAATATTCTTTGCTACTTTTGATACATGTGCATGTACAATGTGATTTGGTCATCACAAAGGTTTTACATGTGCTAATGTATGCTCACTAAACTGTCTTGACTTATTTTTTAAAAGTAAAATTGGTTAGACTTGTTTAGTGCGTGTGTGTCTGTGTTTTTGAGGATCCATGTGCTTAAAATTTTTGTTGAGAGATGATTTTAAGAGCTTAATATGTTGATTGAATAATTGGTTGAGGTGCATATTGGATTGCATTCATGTATGTGTTTTTCTCTTCTCGAAAAACTGTTTTTAAAAGCTGGCTCGACACCTCCTCGACACCTCATCGATACCTTGTTATCTGTCGAGCTTCTCAAGCCTTTGTCTTATCGTAATCTCGACACCTCTTTTATATGCACATGTATGATATGCTAAAATAGAGGAAAATATGCAAAGAAAATAAAAAGCAAAAAGATTAAAAATGCTTTAAATATAGTTGCAAGCGTGTATTCTAGGAGATGTGGGAGTTATAGGACGTATCTCGAAGGTGATAGTCCCCATCAAACAGTTATGATTGTGTGTGAGTTAAAGTGATTTTCTCATATCTCAAATTGTCATAACATGTATACACATATGCAATCTTGCGATGTTTTCCACACACAACACGCAATATTCTTTGCTACTTTTGATACATGTGCAGGTACAATGTGATTTGGTCATCACAAAGGTTTTACATGTGCTAATGTATGCTCACTAAACTGTCTTGATTTATTTTTGAAAAATAAAATTGGTTAGACTTGTTTAATGTGTGTGTGTGTGTTTTTGAGGATCCGTGTGATTAAAATTTTTGTTGAGAGATGATTTTAAGAGCTTAATATGTTGATTGAATCATTGGTTGAGGTGCATGTTGGATTGCATTCATGTCTGTGTTTTTCTCTTCTCGAAAAACTGTTTTTAAAAACTGGCTCGACACCTCCTCGATACCTTGTTATTTGTTGAGCTTCTCAAGCCTTTTTCTTATTGCAATCTCGACACCTTTTTTATATGCACATGTATGATATGCTAAAATAAAGGAAAATATGCAAAGAAAATAAAAAACAAAAAGATTAAAAATGCTTTAAACATGGATGCAAGCGTGTATTCTAGGAGACGTGGGAGTTATAGGATGTACCTCGAAGGTGATAGACCCCATCAAACAGTTATGATTGTGTGTGAGTTAAAGTGATTTTCTCATATCTCAAATTGTCATAACATGTATACACATATACAATCTTGCGATGTTTTCCTCACACAACACGCAGTATTCTTTGTTACTCTTGATACATGTGCAGGTATAATGTGATTTTTTCATCACAAAGGTTTTACATGTGCCAACGTGTGCTCACTAAACTGTCTTGACTTATTTTTGAAAAATAAAATTGGTTAGACTTGTTTAGTATGTGTGTATGTTTTTGAGGATCCATGTGATTAAAATTTTTGTTGAGAGATGATTTTAAGAGCTTAATATGTTGATTGAATCATTGGTTGAGGTGCATGTTGGATTGCATTCATGTCTGTGTTTTTCTCTTCTCGAAAAACTGTTTTTAAAAACTGGCTCGACACCTCCTCGATACCTTGTTATCTGTTGAGCTTCTCAAGCATTTTTCTTATTGCAATCTCGACACCTTTTTTATATGCACATGTATGATATGCTAAAATAAAGGAAAATATGCAAAGAAAATAAAAAACAAAAAGATTAAAAATGCTTTAAATATGGTTGCAAGCGTGTATTCTAGGAGATGTGGGAGTTATAGGATGTACCTCGAAGGTGATAGACCCCATCAAACAGTTATGATTGTGTGTGAGTTAAAGTGATTTTCTCATATCTCAAATTGTCATAACATGTATACACATATACAATCTTGCGATGTTTTCCACACACAACACCCAATATTCTTTGTTACTCTTGATACATGTGCAGGTACAATGTGATTTGGTCATCACAAAGGTTTTACATGTGCCAACGTGTGCTCACTAAACTGTCTTGACTTATTTTTGAAAAATAAAATTGGTTAGACTTGTTTAGTATGTGTGTGTGTTTTTGAGGATCCATGTGATTAAAATTTTTGTTGAAAGATGATTTTAAAAGCTTAATATGTTGATTGAATCATTGGTTGAGGTGCATGTTGGATTGCATTCATGTCTGTGTTTCTCTCTTCTTGAAAAACTGTTTTTTAAGGCTGGCTCGACACCTCCTCCACAGCTCCTCGATACCTTGTTATCTATCGAGCTTCTCAAGCCTTTTTCTTATCACAATCTCGACACCTTTTTTATATGCACATGTATGATATGCTAAAATAAAAGAAAATATGTAAAGAAAATAAAAAACAAAAGAATTAAAAATGCTTTAAATATGGTTGCAAGCGTGTATTCTAGGAGATATGGGAGTTATAGGATGTACCTCGAAAGTGATAGTCCCCATTAAACAGTTTTGATTGTGTGTGAGTTAAAGTGATTTTCTTATATCTCAAATCGTCACAACATGTATACACATATGCAATCTTGCAATGTTTTTCACACACAACATGCAATATTCTTTGCTACTCTTGATAATGTGTAGGTATAATGTGATTTGGCCATCACAAAGGTTTTACATGTGCTAATGTATGCTCACTAAACTGTCTTGACTTATTTTTGAAAAATAAAATTAGTTAGACTTTTTTAGTGTGTGTTTGTTTTTGAGGATCCATGTGCTTAAAATTTTTGTTGAGAGATGATTTTAAAAGCTTAATATGTTGATTGAATCATTGGTTGAGGTGCATATTGGATTGCATTCATGTCTGTGTTTTTCTCTTCTCGAAAAACTGTTTTTAAAAGCTTGCTCGACACCTCCTTGACACCTCCTCGATATCTTGTTATCTGTCGAGCTTCTCAAGCCTTTTTCTTATCGCAATCTCGACACCTTTTCGACACCTAGTGGATCGATCGAGAAAGTTCCTGCCTCCTCGATACCTTCTCGACACTCGGTCGATCAATCGAGCTTCTGTTTTTCAAAGGCAATTCCTGATACTCGATACCTCTCGACACATGCATCTGTCGACATTATTTTTCTTGACACCTACCTCGACAGCTGCCTCGACACCTCTCGATACCTTATCTGTCGAGAATTACTGAGGTTCCTATATAAGCCCCTGTCGTGATCCAGTTCTCATTTTCTCGATCTCTCTCAATCTGTCTGCGCCTGTTCATCTTCCAAACTCCTTTTTCTCACTCAAAACCTTCAACCCACGTGATTTTTGGCCCTTCCTTGCTTCAAATCACTTGGTATGATCTCTATTTCCTTCATTCTTCATGCATTTCATGTTTTGAATCTTAGGTTTTGTGGTTTTTGGAAAATTGTTGGGTTTTTCAAAATTGATGATTTTTTCTTGAAATTTTGGGATGGGTTTTCATTTAAATGTGTTTAAAAACTCATACATTGCATCACATTTGCATTATAATGATATTGTCATGCATTTAGAAGTGTGAAATATGCTTGTGTGCTGGTAGGATTGGATTAGGCTGAGCCCATGATGCTTTTTACTTTGCATATCACATGTTCATGCATTTCCCATGCATACATACTCTCTCTTCAATATTTTTGATATATTTTGAATTGCTTGGGACTTTTCTGATGGTTTCTCTCTCTCTCTCTTTCTCTTATGTTTACGTTAGTTTGTCTATGGCACCTAAACGTAAGTCTGCTCCGTCTAAGAACCCTCTGTATTGTAGGACATCTCCATCTTCTGATCCTACTCCTTCTAACATCCAGTTCTGTGATGAGGATGCTCGAAAGGATTTCTCGGAGAACTTCTCTAGATGAGGTGTTCATTCGGAACGCCAAGTCATTTTGGCGAACTTCGCCGACACTGACCTTCCCTCTGTCATTCACAGTAGGGGATGGGAGTCACTGTGTGACGTCCCAGTCACTTGTCCTCTCATGCTTATTCAGGAGTTTTACTCCACCATGCACAGGATTGATCATTCAATACCTCTCTTTTTCACTCACGTTCGAGGTATACGTATTCCTGTCACACCGCAGCTTGTTGCGGATGTGCTTCGGGTTCCTAAAATAGTGCATCCTGACTATCCTGGTTTCTCTCTCTCTCTCTCTCTTTCTCTTATGTTTACATTAGTCTGTCTATGGCACCTAAACGTAAGTCTGCTCCGTCTAAGAACCTTCTGTATTTTAGGACATCTCCATCTTCTGATCCTACTCCTTCTAACATCCAGTTCTGTGATGAGGATGCTCAAAAGGATTTCTCGGAGAACTTCTCTAGACGAGGTGTTCATTCGGAACGCCAAGTCATTTTGGCGGACTTCGCCGACACTGACCTTCCCTCTGTCATTCACAGTAGGGGATAGGAGTCACTGTGTGACGTTCCGGTCACTTGTCCTCTCATGCTTATTCAGGAGTTTTACTCCACCATGCACAGGATTGATCATTCAATACCTCTCTTTTTCACTCACGTTCGAGGTATACGTATTCCTGTCACACCGCAGCTTGTTGCGGATGTGCTTCGGGTTCCTAAAATACTGCATCCTGACTATCCTAGTTGTGAGCGTCTGAGGACTGTGTCCAAAGATGAGCTCATGGCTGCTTTTTTTGAGCACCCTGCTGACTGGGTTGAGCATCAGTATACACCATGTAAATCTTTTGCTAAAGGTCCTCGTTTCATAAACATTGTGATGACTTTTGTACTCTATTCTCTCTCTCACTACAACTCCATCACAGAGCCTCGTGCTCGATTTTTGTTATCTCTTCTTCAGCATCTTACCATAGATTTTCCTTCTCATTTCATTCTTTCTATCATAGATGTTCATTTAGATTTGGCGTCCCATGATAAGCTTATCTTTCCTTCCTCTATCACGAGGATCTTACGCCATTTTTTTATCCCTTTTCCTGTGTCCGACCACTTCACACACATTTGTGCCATAATCTTTTGCTAAAGGTCCTCGTTTCATAAACATTGTGATGACTTTTGTACTCTATTCTCTCTCTCACTACAACTCCATCACAGAGCCTCGTGCTCGATTTTTGTTATCTCTTCTTCAGCATCTTACCATAGATTTTCCTTCTCATTTCATTCTTTCTATCATAGATGTTCATTTAGATTTGGCGTCCCATGATAAGCTTATCTTTCCTTCCTCTATCACGAGGATCTTACGCCATTTTTTTATCCCTTTTCCTGTGTCCGACCACTTCACACACATTTGTGCCATAGATGCCACTGCCGTAAAATGTAGTGCAGTACAATTTAGGTCACGACAAGCAGATTCCATTTCTTCCTCCCGTTCCGCTCCATCTCGTACCGCTCTATCTGCATCCACTCCTTCTTCCTCTATGGGCGATGTATCTCTTGGAGACATCATGGCGCAGCTGCATCGCATGGATGCTCGCCTTGATACACTCTCTATTGAGTTGTATCAGGTGAACGTTTATGTTGGTCGTATTGAACGACGGTAGGCGACTATGGGTGGTTTTGCTCCTGAGGCTACTCCTTCTCCACCTTCTCCAGCGGCCTCTGATTCTGATGTTGAGGATGATGATGATGATGGTGATGACGATGACGCTTCGGATGATGATGGTGATGCTAGCTCTACCGATGAGATGTCTACTTGACACTCTTACCCTTTGTCACTCATAACAAAAAGGGGAAGTAGTTTTGGAAATTAAGAGTAGTCATACTTAGGGGGAGAGTTAGTGTAGGACATTTTGTTAGGGGGAGAGTGTTGATTTGAGGGATGTAGTGAGGATATGTTGTATCTTTTTTCTTTTCTACCTTATTAGATACATTGTTCATGTACATTGGGTCTTGTGACCAGTTTTTACATACATTGTATGTATATTCTTTATATATTGCATGTATGTTTCTTTCACCTACCTCTTCATATATTGTTTATTTTCTATCTTTATATACACGCTTCTTATTATTGTATGCAATCTATTATTTCTGTTTCACACAAAGATGCCTTGATGAGTTTTGTTTAAAGTATTTCAGAAATATAGGTTGTCAAAGTCTACTTGCCATAAACTCTCTTCTTGCAAACTTTTTCAAGAGTTTGTGTTAGGATAGATTTTATTGTATTCAACAAGTGACTATGAGTTGAGTGATTTATGACTTCTATCATATGTTCATTTGTTTGTTATGGTTTTGTCATGGATTGCCAAAGGGGGAGATTGTTAAGACATATGTGGTTTCATTTGTTAAGAACATATGTCATTCTTTTATGTAATTGGCTAATCCTTTGACAAAATGCACTTAACTTATAATTGGGTAGTTCTAGATGTTTTTAATACTTCAAAAGACAAGGTTTCAAGGTCAAGTGTTGAAGTCATCAAGTCTATCCAAGAAACAAGCTGAAGAAGTGCAAATTCATTAAATCTCGACACCTTTTCGATAGCTTCTCAACACCTTGCTATCTGTCGAGATTTATAAAATCAAATTTTTCTGATCTGATTTCTTAGGATCCATGGATATGCTTTTGGGCCTTCTTTTCTTCTAACCCTAAACATATAAAAGGATTGTTTTAAGGGCCGTTAAAGTGTTCACAAGTTGCACAAGTATTGAGCAAACTCTGTTCAAGCAAATTGTGACCAGAGACAAAGTTTTTGCCCTAGTTCATCTCTTCTGAAAAAGTTACTGTGTATGTGCATCTTTGGGTTTTGTGACCAAGCATCTTCTTGATCTTCATTGTGAATGAACTGAAGAAATTTGCAGCCAACAACTCTTTCTAGTTAGTGATTGAAGTTGCGTACTAGAATCCACGCAATTGGTTAGTCACGTACTTGAGAGCTGTGCATTAAAAAGGGGGAATTTTCACTACAGAACAAGTCCAATTGGGTATTGGGATAAGGGTTCAACTGTAGGTTGGTAAGATACTTGGGACTCCTTTACTTGTAATCGCTTGTTGTGATAATAGTGGAGTTTCGAGAGTGGTAACCTGAAAATCACCCGGTGGGGTTTTTGCCGTCAGGTTTTTCCCCATTCGTAAACAAATCACCATGTCATTTAATTTCTGCTGCATATTTAGTTATTTGGTGATTTGTTTGTGCTACCACGCGTTTGCATGATAAGTTGATTAATTAATAACTTGGCTAATTAATTAATTAATTTCTATCACAAGGAGTTAATTCAGTTTGTGGCCTATCAATAAGATTACTTTTTTGCCCTAACAATAATAACCAGAAACAACCTACCACTTATAATTTATTGTGAAAATGTTGTGGATATATCATTTCTCTTAAATTATTGAATGCATGTGTCACTAATAAAATGTACATTACTAAATATACTAGATGATATAATTTATATACAGAATAAAATACAATTAGGTAAAAATAAATTTAAATAAAAAACAACATGAACAAATAGTTAAATAAGTAGACATGTTAGAGTATCTCCAACAACCTCTTCAAATTTTTGTACTGTTTAGAGAGTGAACAGTTCATTTTACCTTTTTTTTACCTACTTTTTCAAATACACTTTGCAACAGACTCTCTATCATTTCTCTATCCCATTTAAATATTATTTCATCATTCTTTCTTTAATATTTCTTTTTCAATCTTCTTTTTTCATCTAATTATAATGAGAAGTGCTAAATTACTAACATTTTACAATATTTTCACAACAAATCATATGTGGTAAGTTATTATTAATTTTAATTTGAACACATTACTTAAATTATTTTTTTCATCAGTATTAGTTAGTAACAACCCACCACTTAAGATTTATTATGAAAATATTGTGGTATCATTTCTCAATTTTAATTTCTTATTCTTTATTTTATTTTTCCCTTATCTGGTTTTTTTTTTTTTTTTTCATCTACACTTTTCTTTTTCTTTTCTTTTCCTCTTTTTTTCTCCTCCACACACGTATTCTTTCCCTTTTCTCTATTTTCACTTTTCTTTTTGCTTTTCTTCTCTAGCACTTCGTCTACTCCAAAACATTCAAGAAGCTTTCTCTCTTTCTTTCTCTCTCCACACACAAAGATTGTCGGGGATGACAAAGGCTAGAAAGGACAACCATTTAAATGTGTATATTGCCNATTTTTGGGGTTGGCATGACAAATTCAGAAGAACCATTTATGAGCAAACAAAATAAAATAGGAGGGATATTTGGTCTAGGACTTGGACCACAATCAATCCTAAAGCAACTAGAAGAGAACACCCAACTACGTTTCTCATATTGTCTTTTTGATTACTTTAGCGGAAAGGATATCTACACATATTTACATTTTGGCAAAGATGCACAAATTATAGATAACGATCAAGCAAATGTAGAAGAAACACAATTATTACCCAGTGAAAATTATTACCATGTGGTAGTGCTCGGTATTACGATGAATTCAGTTTTGCTTAAAAAAAAAAAAAAAAGAGTTTCAAATGAGACCTGATTCAACTGGTGGGTTTATTATTGATTCAGGAAGTCCAGTAACTTATCTTACTCCAAACGCATATAACGTTGTCAGAGAGGAAGTAGTTGGATATTAAAAATCGCCTATCGTCAGAGAGGAAGTATGATACATATCGCCTATCGTACGATATTAAAAATTTTACCAATCATCTTAATTTCTTTTTTCTTTGGGGTTAGGGTGTTATGGCATGATTCAAACCCAATATTCATTCTTCTTATCTTTTTTAACTAATGAGGGAATCCCGAGTTCTTCAAGAACCAAACTATTCCTACAACGTAAGAAAATTGTCCTTGATATCATCCTTTAACATGCATAGTTTTTAATATTGTACGATAGGTGATATGTATCATACCATATACAAAATGTTATATATTGTAAGAGTGTATCATAAGTGGTTATGAATTTTTTGATACATTGGTGTATATCATATAAATCATATCGTATTGGTGAATCGTACATATCGTATGATACATAGACATGTGAGTTTAAAATGGGGTTTTTTTTTTTTTTTTTGTTAAAAGTTGTGGTTTTATTTGATTTGTGTAAGTTGTTAGATTTTTTTAACACAAAATTATTGGGAAAATTAATTGATTCTAATAAAATAGCATGTTCATAAATTTTTTTTCCTACCTCTTTTTCTCTTTCTCCTACAAAATTTGGACTATACACATGACACTTCACTTTCATATTTGTAAATTTTTTTATACGCTATGAATAATGTATTAAATGAGAAAAAAAATTAAATTTTTTTTAATCATTGTTATAAGTCTAAAAAGGTAGAATGCCAAGAAAAATTATTAGAAAAAAAAAAAAAAAGTAAACACTGATAATAATGAAATAGCTGTTGTTAAGGAATGACTATTCCTCAATTTAAGAAATACTTCCTCCGTCCCACGTTTTTTGTCTTCTATTTTATTTTGAGATGTCTCAAAATATTGTTCTGTTTCTAAAAATAAAAGTCATTAATTTACTAATTCAATTTTTTGATAAATTTTTTTAAGGATAGTTTTGGAAACTTATACATTTTTAAAAGGTAGAAAAGACAATAAATGATGTTCCCTTAAAAGTTTGATTTCTCAAACAGGACAAAAAAAGTGGGATGGAGGGAGTAACTATTATTAGGGAATAATTAATCCCTCTATATATGAGAAGTTTATGCATTTGGAAAGAGAGATTTTTTTTTTTTAATGATTTTTTATTTTTAATATTGTTATGTGCATATGGATAGTTTGAACTTTTAGAAATATTTAATTAAGAACCATTACAATCTTTATATGGAGGAATAACTATTTCTTAGTTTAAGAAATAGTTATTACTAAGAAATAATTATTCCTTATAATAAAATTACAAGCCCCTTTTTCTTTTTTGAAAGGTACTAATCTTTGAAAAAAATGGTTGGTTGAATTACTAGTCCTTATAGGCAAAAATAACTTAAGGAAAACTATTATTAAGGAATAATTATTTCTTACATTTTTTGGAATTGTTTCCAAATTTCCATGATGAAAATCCGGCAACATTTTGCCTTATTTTTGTGGCAGAAATCTGGCAGCACTTCGCCTTAGGTGCGTCATAGCACACAAACACTATCCTCACCAAGCTTTTGCAATGAGAATACAGTAACGAGGGTGCCCTATTGTTAGATTGTGTGCCTTACTGATCCCTCTAACGACCAATTGGTAAAGGATGAAGGGGCACAAATCTTTTATAGCATTCGATCGCAGACCAAGCTCATTGGTATTGGAGCAAATTGTGAAATCCCTCACAATCCCTCCCTCACAATGTGGCTCCAACGACTCGAACCTATGATCGGACTCTAATACCACTTGTCGGACTGTGTGCCTTACCGATTCATCCAACGACCAACTAGTGAAGGATGAGGGGGCACAAATCTTTTATAGCAATTGATCGTAGACCAAGATTATTGGTATTGGAGCGAATTATGAAATCCCTCATAATGCGGCTCTAATGACTTAAACCTATGACCGGGCTCTGATACCACTTGTCAAATTGTGTACTTTACCAATTTATCCAATGACCAATTGGTGAAAGATGAGGGGAACAAATCTTTTATAGCATTTAATAGCAAACCAAGCCCATTGGTATTAGAGCAAATTATGAAATCCCTCACACCTATTTTCATGGCAAAAATCTGGCAAAGTTTCGCATTTGATGTTCCATGACGCACCGGTAAGGTTTCATACCTATGCATGCGGTGTGTTTCGGCATGTTCATACTAGGGTGGGCCGAGGCCTACCAAAGCATCCAACATGCTGTATTTTAACCATGTATGTTTTCGGGTAACTAGAGATTTGAATGTTTTACTGCTCTACCAAAGCATACAACTGGTAACGCAAGAAGAAAACACAAAAACACCTTTGTCGCACGAACTTTGTTTTTCTTGCATTTTTTATTTTAAGACATACATGCCCAAAACACCTTTTTTGGTATAGCAATAAAACAGCATTCTAACCATGAACTTTGAATTAGTGCAAGAAAAAGGTGTTTTTGGATGTCTTTAGTGAAGAAAATGGATAGGAAAAGACCCAAAATCGAAGGCCAGAATATGGGAGGTCTGGGGGGGTGCCCAGACCTTTATGCATGCTTTTTGAAGTCAAGGCACCTTTAAGGGCTGCCGGTCTAGGCGGCATTCCTTTGAAGAAAATGCAAGAAAAAGGTATTTTCACTCTAAACAAAGTTCATGGATGTTTAGAGGCATTCTTTAAGCATGTATGTTTGTAGGAGGCAAAAAATTATTGAGCCAGTATTTTATACAATATATAACTTTATATATTGTATAAAATAGCAAAAAAATAGCGGTAAACCCGAAACGATATGCCAGTATTGACTAGTATTTGAAATATATCGTACCACTGGCTAAACCTGTATAGCCTCCGATATGGTATTGACTTCTTTGTTTCATACTCGCAATGTTTGTCTGGTGGGAAGCGAGTAGAAGTGTGGGGCTTGCATCAACATTTTGGGGAGCAGCTTGTGACCATTGTAGCAAGTTAGATGGACATATATCCCAATACCATTTTGGTGAAAACTCTCCAATAATGGGAGGACGGGTGATTAGAGTCGAAGGCTTCGCTTCTTTGTTGTCTTTCTCTGAATAAATGAATAGGGCCGGTTCGTCGCCAATATACGAATCTTCAAAGGAAAAGGCTTGGACACACTAAAAAGGGAGAAAAAGAAACAAAAGTCAGTTTTCACAATTATTTCTATATAAAAAAAAAAAAATTATACACTTGAGAGAGATGGATATATAAACCAAGTCCCACATCTCAAGTGAGTATTTTCAAATCTTAATACTTGAGAGAGATGGATAAACCAAGTCCTGCATCTCAAGTATGTATGTCAAGAGAAAGTTACAACATGCAGAAGAAAATATTGCAGTAAAAAAAATAAAAAATAAATAAAAAATAAAAAATAAAAAAACTGAGTACAAGAATGTACCTCTCAAAGAGGAAGTTCCATAATCGAGCTTGTGCAAAATTTGACATAGTTGCGATGGTCTTTAGAAAACAATGAAAATTCTGAGGCCGAATACTACCCAAAAAAAAAAAAATCATGAGCACGATTTACAAAATTATACACAAGGTTACGAAAAAGAAGAGANCCTATATAGGGGAGGGGGGGCCATTGCCCCCCCTCCCCCCTCCAAAAAAAAGCTAGTACCCCACTAGAGAAAAAAAAAAAAAAATACTACTATGAATATTAGTTAAAACATGGCTTTCATTTTGGAAGTTTCATTGAATTCAAGGTGAGCTATTCTCTCTTTTATTGCGAACTTAATGTTGTATCAATCATCTACTCACCTTTTTTTACTCGTAACTTCATCTCTTTTGCATGTCATAGACTATAGAGTTTGTGGGGGTAGTTTTAAGTCTGTATTTCAACAGAACTTCTTCTGGGCTTTTGTAAGATTTTAAATCCATCCTTTAAATTTATTTCTTTTCCAACTTTTTTTGTTCATTATTATTATTTTATTCAATCACAGACGGCTTTCGAGACTTAAAGAGCGTTGAGTTCCATTTTGATAAATGTGTTGAAATATTTAAAAAACACTTATTTTGTATGTTATACTTTGTCGACATTTTTATAATATCAAATGTTTAAGAAACACTTATTTTATATGTAATATTTTGTTGAATATGAAATAGGTGTTAGTTTTTATTTTTATTAAAAGAAAAATGTTTTAAGCTTTGGCCCATCTAAGTTCAAATCCTAGTTCTGTCCCTACAAAGAGAGTTCAACTACAATTAAAATTTATCTGGTCAAGACCGGATTGGCCAAGAAAAGAAGTCAGAATGAAGGAGAATTCTTGTATCTGATGGAAGGGATAAGGCGTTGAGAATTCCACTCCTACTTGGAATTAAACTCTTAAATAGGTTTTAGCTGCAACAGACACTAACTCCTCCTTGTCATAAAAAGATACGAAGATAAGGAGTTTAAAATAATCATCATTGCGAGTGGGGACTTCTCCAAAGGATAGGGTCTTAGTCCTTATATGGCTGGGACGTTGGCTGATTGATATTAAGCTTTCTGGAACTCCATCTAGAAGTCATTTAGTCATAGTTCGACTAGGAAACGAAGTCCACCTCGGGTAGAATATGGTCCAATATCCATGTTCACGTAGAGCTATTGGGAATTTATGTGCACGTGGAACTATTGGGAAGAAGATCTGGATGACTAGAAGTTTCCTAAGTATATCACGTGAAGATTTGGACATACATAAGTCAAGTCATTATATACATCATAGCAAGTCTCTAGTGGCTAACCTCGAAAGTATTGTGAATTTGTGATAGTGTGTTAAATAAGCCATTGACTTGATTAGATAATAGTAAACAATAGGTGGCGATCTCCAATAGGCTGAAACCAACCATTACAAACAATTATAGAAGCCTCAAAAAAGTTAGTTTTGATGGTGTGTTAAATAAGTCATTGACTTGGTTAGATAATAATAAATAATAGGTACCTAATCTCTAATAGGTTAAAACCACTCAGTGCCATCAACTTAGGATTTTGCGTTCATGCCTAATTTATGTCACCACTCACTTGCAATTGATATCTCCCTTTTGTTTGGCAAAATAACGCAAAGGGAAGAGAAAGGAAAGTGGCAAAATAACGCAAAGGGCAGAGAAAGGAAAGGTAGGAAAGGAGAGGAGAGAAGAAAAGACAAAAGTGAAGGTGTTTTTTTTTTTTTTTTTTTTTTTTTTATTTATTTATTTTTTTTTTTAAGAAAGAGCTAGAAAAATAACATACTTGTGGCCTTTCAGCTTGAACTTCTAAGTCCTTCTAGGATCATACACTTGGACACTCACTTTATCATAACTTATTTGGATTTCAATCGGTGATTAGATTACATTATTTAATATGGGTCCACCACTTAAAGTACTCTAATCACACGCTGATATCTAAGCAAGTTTTGGCAAAGCATGTGTCCAAGTATGTGCCCTACACTTTTTTGCAAACTTCCTCTCACTTTTCTCTAAAAAATGGCAGGAAAAAAAAGGGTAGGCCCAATGAGCAAAACAAATGTCACACTCTTCCTCTGTTCTTGAGTTTTGCCGGGTTTTGTGGAGTCGTTTGGAATTTTTTTTCCCTTTATTTTTCGTCTTGTTTCTGTTAATGAAAAGTATTATTACTTTCCGCCCCAGGGCAATTCAATTTTCCATCAGAAGAACTGGAGCAGGGGCGTAGCCAGGAATTTTTACATGGGGGGAGCCGATTCGAACCATGAAGGTTGAAATCGACGACGATGAGTATCATCATTGTATGGATAGTCTATATTTTTAGGTTGATATGGACCTTCTTTAAGATAAACTCATCGGATTTCATCTTATTTGTTGATAAGAAATTCACATATTTGTTTACATGATCCTGGATCACGATCTACCTCTTCAAATTGAATTCTTGAACATTTGGAGGGGTCAGAGTGTTCATCAGGCATTGAAGTATCAACATTTGTTTCTACAGCCATAAGTATCCTAATTTCTATATTGTTAACATTTTTTTCTTTTTAAAATGCATCAATTGTTTTTTCGTTTGCTCATAATTCTTTTAGCTTTAAGAATATGACTAAAAAATTAACCTGAAAAGAAGTTTAAAAAATAAAATTTTAATTAGTAATTTTTACTTAGTTATATGGATGTTATTCATACTCAAGAAAAAAACAAAATTTTCACTGTAATTTAAACATACAACCCATTTTTAATATGACTTTAATTAATAATAACCCCTCAAACAAAAACAAAAATTAAACACACAAGTATTGGTACACAACATAAACCAAACAATTTAACAACATCCATAGCCACATCCACAGCCACATGATATCTAACTAATCAAAAATAGGTAATAAATCAAAATAATTTTACCTTAGAAACTTTGTCTTCACAAAGTGCAAAGATAGGTCATCCATGTGGCAATGCCTATTGTTTCTGTCTAACTACCTCCAACTTTAGATCATTCCTTCAAGACTCATCACAAACAATCTCTCTATGCCTTCAATCATGTATTTCTCTTAAAATCTATAAAAATATAAAGAGCATGTGAATATTTAGGTGTAGATAGTTGAGAAAATTAAAAAAAAAAATACACTAAAAAGAGATGAATGTCTAATGCTTAAGAAAAAAAAGAAAACTCACTAGTCACCAAGTTCCAAAACTAAAGCTAATAAAGAAAGAAAAAATTGGTTAGGATTTTTTTTTTTTTTTTTTTTTTGGATTGTGAGTACAGAAGATTGGAGTTTTGGAGGCTAGTAAGTAGGCAACGGTATAGTGCAAATGAAAGTGTATCAAAGAAGACCAAACAAAAGAATAAGAAGTAAAAAAAGGAATTTCGTAGGTCAGCGGGTGGATTTTTTGAGATGAAAAGAAAGTGAAATTTTGTTTTTAGTGTTTGAACTTGAGCAGGCCAACTTGTTTTATTTAGAATACATAAAGTGATAAGGCCTAAAATTAAAGCTGGACTTGAGAGAATAATTGAGAATTGGGCATTAGGGTGTTTTATTTAGAATACATAAAGTGATAAGGCCTAAAACTAAAGCTGGACTTGAGAGAATAATTGAGAATTGGGCATTAGGGAGGCATCCCCTCTCCCTCTCCCCCCCCCCCCCCCCCCCCCCCCCCCCCGCGAACTGGAGTGATGGACGACTAAGTCCAAATTCTTCAGGGGTTTCTTTGAATTTCAAGTTTCACATTTTTATTAGAGTTCAATTGGTATATGCATAACATGCTACATAGGAGAGTTGAGCTAATAATGTCTATTTTATAAAGGTCTAAATATCAACACAGGGGACCTCTTTTAGCCATTACTTGGATTAAAGAAATAAAGTTGAGTTGAAGCTAATTGAAGATACTCTTTTGAATTGAATCTGAACGTTCCTGTCAGTCAAAACATGTTTACAAACATTGTCATCTTTTCTTCTTCTTTTTGACATTGCTTTTTAATAGCAAAAGTTAGTACAGCTAGCCTTTCCTGATTACATATTTCCTCAGTCTGCCTCATCCTATCAATATGGCTATCAGAAAATATACAGAGCACAATCCGAACCACAGAGATGATAGAAGTAGACAACTAGGCCAACAGAACTTAGCTCATAGTTGGCGTCAATGAGAAATCAACGTAACTCATTTTTGCAATTTATCCCTATCCCTGCAAATAAAATCAGAGTTCCCAAAATTAGACCAGGCAAGAGCAGTCACCAAGAACTAGGAAAAAGAAAAATCATTAAGAGCCCCAGATGGTCAAAGCCTCGTACGCAACTAACAAACCTGTTGGCTCATAAGAATTTCCACTGCCACATTCAGAT
The DNA here is from genome assembly GCF_002906115.3 of Quercus suber. NCBI lineage: Eukaryota > Viridiplantae > Streptophyta > Magnoliopsida > Fagales > Fagaceae > Quercus > Quercus suber. Next base: position 668,578 of record NW_027069510.1, read on the forward strand.
CCCCATCTGCAGCTGCTAGTGCAACTTCTACCTGTGTCTGAACAGTTCCAAGACATTTGAATTTAAAATGCCAACCATCTAAATTTTAAATGTGTATTCTAGGAATGGATCCACTAACAGATTCATGTGGCATCCCCTACTAGTAGCGCTGCATTAGATCCCCAATGCATTAAAAAGTGGTTTAAGTCAATTAAGGAGGTAACTAAAAGTATGACTTCAAATAGAAAAGAAGGGAGAGAAAGATCGCATGGGGCCAACCCTAATTAGTCTGACAAAGAGCCATAACTGACCCTAAAATTTTGAAACTAAAGCTTGGTTGTATTTTAGGAAGCATCAGAGATGGCGTTACCCCATGTTCCTGTACTTGCCAACAGGAAGGTTGGAACAAACTTTGTTGGTTAGTACAAATCCCTTATGTTGCAAGGTTGTGAAAGACAAAAGTAAAATACCATAATAATAGTAAGGACCAATCCTACTCTAAATCCTACTCTAAATATCCTTTGATGGTCAACTTTTAACCTTTATATCTTTTCTAATCGTTAAAAAAAAAAAAAAAAATCAAAATCATGTGCAATCATGGATAGACATGCATATGGTGAAATGGCTTTTTTATTATGAGAGCAGGCAGAGTGATGTAATTTTACCTTTTCAAAACCCATTGCTACAAGTTTTTGGATTTCTTCATCAGTAGCTACTGAACCCTGCATCAAATTCCAAGTAAACAACAAGAAATTCAGAAACAGATTAACCAAAAGAAAGAAAAAAGGAAAATCCAACACTTAGATTTATAAAAGAAACCTGATGGCTTGGAGGGACACCAACTGATGTATTATCTGCTGCTTGCCGCCTAAAATTGTCAAGAACAAAGTAATCAATATCATTTGGCCACCAAACATGGCTTAGTACTAGCCTAGTGGACCTAATAAATTAAAGGCATTATGACAAGTTTTAATTAACAGATGAAGTCAACACCTCACATGACAAAACATGGCTTACTGGCAGATATCTTAACCCAATTCAAGACCCTCAGGGATTTGTAGGCAAGTATAGGATAAAACTAGATTTTAACTAGACATCATCATTTAAATATTGGTATTTCAAATGAAAGTGTACGCATCCTTTGATAATTGATTGTTTTTTTAAAACCAGCGCCACCATTGCCTGAACCATAACTGTTTATAGTTTTCTTAAAAATCGAAAGGACCTCTGCCTATATAAATCAACTTTTACTGTTCAATCCTCTCTTCTTCTTTTTTGGGAGCGGAGGAGGGGGGGTGGGTGGGGAGGCTGACATTTGATTGCCCAGCCTGATATTTTCACTAGGTTTCAAAGTCAGGTAAAGAAAAGATTATCAAAACACATTTTTTTATATAAGTTATCAGAACAACCATTTCATAAAACCAAGCACTAATTACTTCAAACCAACAATCAGGTTGATCTACCTAGAGCTATCAATAATTAGATGTGCACCAAAGAATTTTTCTAATACCTTCCATCAGACTGTTGTCTTGCACCAGTTGCTACCAAGTGTGATGGACGATCTAGATTACCATTATCCAAGAGTCTAGCCTGTAGGTTTGAATCAGAATTATCTGCAGAAACCATTTGACTTAGGTTGGATCCAAGTGCCCTTCCTGTTCCAGGAAATCTACAACTGTCTTCTGCTGACTGCATGTGATCAAAAAGAGCATATTAAATCAAAAAATTTACAGAACTTCGCAGAGACTTCTTTTTGATAATTCAAAAGTTACAACAATACGAGGAGGGGGGATTCGAACCCTAGTTCTCCTCATAAAGAGGAGCAGCCAATGCCATTGAGCTACAAGGCTCTTGGCCATTACTTTGCTGAGACAGTTGAGACTAGAGGACCCAAAGGAAAAATAAACAACAGTTAATAACAAAAGGACAAGAGGAAAGGTGTTGTTGACTTAAAACTAAAAGGAGGATATAACTTTGAGTGTTGTTTTCTCCAAGTTGACTCTCTAGTAACATTCAACATTTCCCCAAGTTCATTAGGGCTTAACCATCACTATATTTATTTATTCTAAATGAATGGATTCAAAATTTGAATTAATGTTACAGATATGATTCATATGAAGCACTTTTCTATGATGTCTAGTGCTATTGCAAATATGACCCAAAGCAAAAATATAAAACCCAACCAAAAGAAAGAGCTTTGCATGAGTAGACTAAGGATCTTGTTATATAAGAAGCACAGGTTTAATTGATATGAGCCAGGCTTCAGAGGTAAAAGGACTATATACTATTTTCAAGCAAATGCCAACACAATCCATGTCAAAAGAAGATTTTGGCATTCAGCCATAATGAAGTGAAACTGGAAACCCAGAAAAGTGTTCCCCTCCAGCTCTATCTTCTAATTCCACAAATTAATGTGGATGATGGTGCAGTCACCAGATGAAGACCACCGATCACATGGTAGGGCAAGAGTAACCCGCAGCCAGTTGGGCCCAATTGATTTAATGGATCTTGTTTAAATTTATTGCTTTTATGTAATTGGCTAAGAGTTATTTCCTTTCCTACTTGGCTTAGAAATTTATTTCCTTCCCTAACTTGGTTAGAAAATTAATTACTTTCTTTCCTTGGTGTGAGAGGAATGCATGGACTTTTGAGGGACGGGAGAAATCAGATCTTGATCATAAGCTTCTTCTTCTCAGATCTTTATTTGAGTTGACGAATGCTTCCTCTCTATTTTCCTTTGATCACACATTTGAGATGCTTGATTATTGTTCTTTTGGTGCTTAGTTTGTTTGTAATCTGTGAACACATCCTGCGTACATGGTCTACTTTTATTATTTTTAATAAAAGTTTTATTCCTTATCAAAAAAAACTTAGAGAACCTATTTAAAGGCCCAAAGTTCAGTATGGTGATGCTTGTTTTGATTAATAAAATTACTATTAATTTTCTCCAATAGCTTGGTGTTGATTCCAGACAACCCTAGGTACTGATTCCTAGGGTTTACTTTGTTTCACCTACTTGGTGTTGATTCCAAGCAATCTGAGGTGCTGATTCCTAGGTTTATCTCTTTGTTTTCCCTGTTCTATTTGTTTCCTTGCAATTTTCTTTGATATTTTTCTGCTGGATCAGATGTTTCCTTAGAATTCTCACTAAACATACCCTGAACCCTAAAATAAATAAATGGTGAAAGCTTATGAAATAGGAGATTAAATATCCTAACAGAAAAACATGTTCTTGAAAGATCAGAGCATGCATTAGATCTCTTTAAAGATAAACTTTGAAAGTAATTTGCTAAAGTTGAAGCTTGCATTATTAGTGCATTACAAAAAGTGAACAACTATATTGACATCATGAAAAAAAGAAATGAAGAAAATATCCTAATGCCTTAGAAGATCCTGAAAAGGAGATTCACTCAATACCTGAGCTGATGATTCCCTTTGAGGCATCCATGAGGACAAATTTCTCCAAGTATTTCCAGAAAATAATCCACTGCTCAAGAAATAATATCAAATTATGTTTCTAGGACATCAAATAATAAATGACTTTGAAAAGCATAATATACCTAGATGCCGTATTTTGGGTTGTATATGTAGGGATGTAGCCCGTGGAATTCCCGCCAGTGCACAAAATAAATTTAGGTCGCCTCACACAAGATGACTGAAAATCATATTAAAAAAAATCATATTCACAAAGGCCTTTGTATTATAAATACATGGTTAGAACAAAAGGGTTGACCAATACAGGCAGATACCTCCATGTACAGCATGCCATTTTTATTAACCAATATATGTTGCACAAGACCATCTTCACAAAGACTAAAAAGTAAAAACTGAAGCTTAAAAAGAGGAGAATATTCAATAGTAAACATTATAAGGTTTCCTAGTTATTCATGACATAAGTTAATAGAACTAAAACAATACCAAAAGGTTGAAATGAGATACTCCTAAATTTGTATAATGCAGGCTACTAATCAGTGGGAAGCCTGAACAACATTAACCAAAGTACAGTTCAATATTAATATTAAACATTAAGCACACTGCAGTTCAATATTAATATTTGAGGGAAATATTAATAATATAACATTATGCAAAGCACAGCTCAAAACTAATATTTACAGTGCCTCACCTATGCTTCACCTAAACTATTACTTAACAGAAATCCTGCTTTAAAATAACAGCCTGTCAAAAGTTCTTTCTTGAGATAATTACCAATTCTAGTCTCTTAAGACAATAAATTATGCATCTGTACGCAAAATGTAACAGACTTTCAACTGATGCGGTAAGATTATATGTTCCCATATGATATTACAAGGACAATGACATGAAACCAAAAAAAAAAAAAAAAAAAACAAACAAAGATGTTGTTCCCATATGATATTACAAGGACAATGACATGAAACCAAAAAAAAAAAAAAAAAAAACAAACAAAGATGTTGAATAAAAACAAAATGGCACAGTTAGAGCCCTAAGCAGAGTAAATGGCAGCAAAGGTTTTAGGAACCCAAAACAGTAGATATACAGGTTTATGAGTTCAATTTAGTTCAGTGATAGTGGATGTCCATGATGTGCATTTTATGGTCTGTGTATAGATATATGCATGCATATCCATTACACACACATTATATCTATTATAATAATAACTTAACAGAGTGGAAGCTTGTAAAAGCCAGTACGTTTGAAGTTCATTCTTATTATGAAGCTTTGATGGGTAGGGGCAAGTTTTCCATAGAAAAGCATCTGGTTAGTCAAGGTCCCTACAGATGTTGCTTTCTTTGCATGGACAGCAGCACTAGACAGAATTTTAATAGTGAATAATTTGTGGAAGCATGACATGATGATTGTCAATTGGTATTGCATGTGTAAAACTGACGGAGATCAGTGGAACACCTTTTACTTCATTGTAGCTAGAGATATTTGGTCATTTCTGTGGGTGTTATTTGGACTGTCCTGGGTCATGCAGAAGACAGTGGTGCAAATGCTAATTTGTTGGAGAGGGAGTTTTCAGAGTCAGAAATTCTAAAGCCTGGGATGCGATTCCATTGTGCATCTTGTGGATAATTGGGGGATAGCAAAACTTGCAAACTTTTGATAGAATTGAACAGCCAATCATTATGATCAAACAATCATTGTTACAGTGCTTGTATAATTAGATGATTGTGCTAGAAAATATTCCCTCACTTTTGGTTTTAGATTTTGTAGATAGTCTGAATTTGAAATTGTAAGATCTACAATGTAGTATGTAATTTTCCTTATCGGCTTTGTCAAATAAAATCATTTTATTTATGTGTTCTATTTATGAAAATAAGAATACATAAATATATAAAAGTATTAATTGGCTCTATTGAAATAAACCAATAGCTTTTCAATACTACTGTCTAGGACAATTCAAGATCATTCAGCATAAAACGTGAGAATAAAATCTTTGGATAAACTGATAACAACTGTATTACCTTTCTTAAACACACAGGCATACATGCAAAAATGATGGACCATAAATGCTGTAAGGTAAGAGAAGCTTAGGTCTTGAGGTAGGAGCAGAACATTTGGATATGGTCTTTCTATGGAAAAGGTATTGAAACTTGGCCAACTCCTAACTCTTGGTAAAGTTATACAATAGCAAATGCAGGAAAATATTGATAACATATATAAATAGAAGCACCTAAAAGAAATGCTAAGTCCTTTGAATTCTGGAAATTAGACTCAAACAGAAAAGCATATCAAAACCTAAAAAATGAACATTGAAAGTACATGAGGGAAGCTGAGCCAACATAGAAGGAGAAGCTGAGCCAATATAGAAGGAAAATACAGAAGCATTATTCTAAAAACTGAAAGGTATTAAGCATAAAATTTACATCCAAAAACTTCAATTTCTTTTATTTTGTAGTAGCATGCCTTGAAATATTTTATTACACACTCCAATTTCAATTCTGCCAGGCTAGCCATCAAAAGATATTGGACTATTGTATTCCGAAGTCCAGAATGCCCTCATATTAGCAATGGGTAGAGACAAATTGGGTGGACAAAGTGTATGGAATCCTTGAAAGGTAAATCCAACAGATAACAAGGAGTATAATAATCTAGGGTTATCATCACTCTCAGTTCCATGTCATTTGATAGCTCAAAGGCATTTATACTACTTTCATGAAAGAGAGCAAATTATAATTCTTTTCCCATACTGTTTCTGCAATCAAAACGCAATTTCATAAAGATACTTACAAGCCAAGAGGAGGCCTCAATGGCAGAATAAAAGGATGCTCCAGGTATCAGGAAGTTGAATATGCCATATGTATCTGAAATTAAAGAAAAAATTATAGAGTTTCTATTGTGTTCCTTATGAATATGGCAGTACAGGAAGGAGAATGGGAAACAAGAGATAGAGATGTGTTGAACTGGGAGGAAACTTACATGCAAATCCAGACAAAATGCCACATAGGTGTCCAAGCAATGAGACATTTGATGCAAGAAGCTGGAATAGTATCAACAAGATCCATGCATACCTGGAACAAATAATTAAAAAAAAAAAAAAAAAAACGTCACACCTGCAACAAATTATCTAAGGGTAATACAAACAAGATAATAGACATTAGATGAGCATTTACCATTGAGCAGGCACATTGAAGAGTCCAAAGACACTGCACAATGATAGGAAAAGGTTGTAAATCAGAAGACACCAGGAATGGATGTACTTAAGAGAAACCATGCAATGTCTACTGGATGATAATCATTTTTTGATAACTCTACTGGATGATGATGATGATAATAATATTGAGCCAACAGGATTCTATTGTGCTTATGAAACATCGTGAGTGTAAAGTACGCATGCAATTGCATGTATTACTAAATTAAGTATCACAAATAACCAACCTCCTAGATTGGACTCCACTCAAACTTGTTTCAATCACGATCATAGAAAATAAGATCCCTGAAAAGCCTATTGCACACTCATTCATGAGATACAAAAAAGGATGAAAAGGATTATGCCCCACCAATAGTGCAATGAGAAGATGAAAAATAGCATTGGTTGTAGCCAATAGAATTATCATATACAACAAACGGACAGATCCCATAATTCTCTCCAATTCAGAACCCAAAGGAACCAATGCCAGCATGTTGAAGAGAACATGAAGCAGTGAACCATGAAAAAAGATGGATGTATAAATCCTGTAAACTGTGAGAGACAAAAAAGAGTAAGGTTAATGACCATAAGACTGACATGTCTCACTAAAGAGAAGGGATAACCTATAAAGATCCATGAAAGTAAAATAATTTAAATAAATACATAAATAAGAAAGAAAGATGTATAGTTTCTTCTTCGTATACAAATGAAAGCTACTTTATTTTTTTATAATTCAATAGTTTGGGAAGGGTGGATTTGAACTTGGATGTCTTCATTGGTACACTAAGAAGTGTCAGTTGAGCTACAAGGCTCTAGGCACAAATGAAAGCTACTTTCATACCAAAATCGACTACCATCACAGATTTAATTGGAACAAAAATTTAACTTACAAAGGGAATTCCTAAAGATTAACAGGACCAGCTATGTAGTGTGCGGTATAAGGCTTTGAACGGACCCTCTCCGACCCAAATATTAGATTGCAGCCTAAATGTTAGACAGGTTAAAAAAGGCTTTCATAGACATTACTCAGGACTGCTCTTAGGCTAAACATTTTATATGTTCCCACAAAATTTCAGGCAGACCAAGGACTGCTATTAGCTGAGGACATGCAAGAATGACCAGAAATCATAAGACCAAAAATGAGCAACAGTTTTCTGTAGCAGATATTTTCCAAGAATATTTTTAGATTACTTTTAAAATCCTTCCCTAAGTAGCATATTGATAGTTGAATTAGTATTTCGCAAAGATATCTCACATATAGGAATAAATATATCTATCACAGCATAGATCCTTGCATAAAATATGAAGTACAACAATTTTTGACCTATTCCTTCAAAAAAAATTAAAGATACATAACTAAAAATATGATGAGATCCCATCCCCCAATATATATCACTATGAAGCCACCCCATTATATCTTCCAAGTACACCCAACATAATAGATGGATATCCAATGCTTAGCTTTTAAACTGCGTGCTGGATTTATACATAAGGTAAAATGAAAGTTTCGGAGGTAAACATTGCACAATTATTTCAAAAAAGGAATCATATTCAATCTGCAAGTATGTACCTTGGAAATGTGATAGAATTGCGGAGGGCAAGAAGCATATTTCAAAAAAGGAGTCATATCCAACCAAGAGACAGACCAAGTATATGATCCCACAAACAACCACCACGGCAGAAGTAAGTAATGGAATGCCATCCCACCATTGACCCAACCTAGTAGGCAATCTTGCCTGCACACCACAATGAAAAAACAATGTGAAATTAATACCTCAAGAGTTAAAGAAAAATAATATTCTCACTAGTAAAGCACCTACCCATCCAAAAATGTGTTGATAGTGGCATTTTCAAAATTGATGAAACAAGGATGGCATTTTTGTTAGGAAAAGGGAGATAAGCACCTTCTTACTCCATTACATTGAGGAGTCAAAATGATTATGAAGCTTGTTAGCAAAAGTTCAGGGTAAGAAAAGGAGACTACATTTTTAATTACAACGACTTTGTAACATCATTTCTAGGGTAAATTACATTTTAAACCCCATAGTTTATGGGTGGTTTCAAATTAAACCTTACACAATAAAATGCATTTCAATTCAAACCTTAGCATGAAACTTCTGAAAGTGTGGATTTTCAGTTTAAACCAATCCTAAATTAAGGGATTTAAAATGTAATTTACCTCTATTTTAACATATACACCTATATAATAGTATACTCCAAGGCAAGCCAAGTGCTTGCCTAGGCATGCGTCATGCCTCTGAACCCCAGAAGCAAGGCGACTTTAGAGAGGCACTCACCTTTAGAGCCTAGGCAAGTACTTGAGCACCTTAAGCATACTATAAGATGCTTGATGCAAGGGCCTCAATGAAACTTAGCAAAAAAGAAGAAAGAGCAGTTTTGTAATTTGGCAAAGAAAATGTATTTTAATTCAAGTTATTAGGTGACTCTTGGCAAAAAAAAATTCACAATTAATGGAAGCTCAAAGTACCCAGGAACTCTGCAAAGGTATGAAAGGTCAAAGTCCAATCATATAAACTCTTCAAAAATAAGATCTTCAACTTCATTAGGTTCATCTCTTTCCTTCAAAGCAACAATCATTTCTCTCTCCAAAGACAACACATTAAACGCAAAGGAACAACTTTCCAAAGCTTCCCATTTCTTTCCAAAACATCCCATCCACCATGATAACATTTCCAAAATAGAATAAGGCATCACCCAAAAAAACACCAAACGGACAGAAAACCAAAGACCACAGCTTTCGAGCCACCACACAATGAAGAAAAAATGAACCACACTCTCCCCTGGGTTCTTGCACATGCAGTACCAATCAAATCATTTATAGTGTAGAATTAGTGAGGTGTAGGAGAGTTTTTCTCAACATCTGGCCCTCGTGGTGGGAGATGGTACTCGTGTTCTTTTTTGGTATGATAGGTGGGTTGGGTAAACTCCTCTTAAGATTCTTTATCCTGATTTATTTGAGTGTTCAGGTTATAAGGAAGCTTGTATCTTTGATGTTTTGGGTCACCATGTGGAGGGGAATGATAGAATTTGGAATTTGATCTTTTCCAGGAATTTTCATGATTGGGAATTAGAGGCAGTTTTCTCTTTTCTTGATTTTATTTACTCTCACGTTCCAAGTGGTGTGGGGAGTGACAGATTACATTGGTGCCTTAAGGGAAGTGGTACTTTTGATGCTCGGTCTTTCTACCAAGAGATTCGGGGTGCTCTTTATTCCATTTTTCCATGGAAGTGTGTTTGTAAAGTAAAGGTTCCTAAAAGGATTGCCTTCTTTATGTGTACAACAGCTTTATGCCAGATTCTTACACTGGATAACCTCATGGGAAGGGGTCTGCCATTGGTGAATCAGTGTTGTATGTGTTGCTATAATGGGGAATCAGTGGATCACCTCCTTCTTCATTGTGATATAGCACATGCTCTATGGATGAATATGATCTAGTTATTTGGGTTTCAATGGGTCATGAAAGACTCTGTTGCTGGTTTATTATTTTGCAGGAGAAATTGGCTTAGGAAGTATAGATCAAATATTTGGAATTTGGTTCCGGGTTGTTTGATGTGGACTGCTTGGACACAGCGGAATCGTAGCTTGTTTGAGGACATCGAAAAATCATTAGACCATCTAAAAGATTTGTGCCAGCGAACTCTTTTTGATTGGTCTTGATGTAGGGGTTTCTTGGATTGTTCATCCAGCATAGAGTTCCTTGTCTCTCTTAGAATAGCAACTTGATCTTTGTCCTTTTTCTTTCTTTGTTCTTTTGTGTTCATCATCATGAACTCATTGTTTTCCTTTATATTTTTTTATCAATATAACTACACTGATTACCTATAAAAAAAAAGTACCAATCAAGTCAACCCTCATTTCCTTAGATTATCTATAGTCAATGTCTTTTCTAACATCACACATTGGGATATATAAATAAATAAGCCATCCTTGGTGGAACACAAACTTTCCCCATGCCCTTACAAGGATGAGAATTCCGTCCTCCACTCAAGAATTCCAACAATTGAATCATTGATCTCCCCCCACCCCCACCCCAAAAAGAAAAATCCTTTTTTTTGTACTATAAATAATCCATCACCTTGGCTTTACTGTCCCTGGCAACTAGGAAGAGGCTAGAATATCTCTCCTCAAGAGTTGTCTCACCATTTCATAGGTCATGCGGCCACAAACGAATTATGGAGCCATCACCAACAGCACATCATCTTCTACTAATATATTTCTACAATCCTACACCATAAGGCACCTTTTTGGTGCCTTACACCTTAGGTGATACAAGGGCTTGGCACCTTAACGTTGCCTTTCACCTTTGACTACACTAATAATACCCACTTCTGCATTTAAAAAGAAAAAGAAAAAAAAAACAATTTAATGCCTCTACCGTCACTTATTCTACATTAATGGAAGCTTCGTTTAAGCTACTTTACCATGTAAAAAATTGCCATTTTAACCTTCAGAACATGCAAATTCGAATATTAGCAAACAAAAAATACTTCCATATCCAAGCCAATCAAAACCCATGTAAATCTTATTGATACCTAGATGTTAGGTATCATCCAAGAAAAGCTAAGGTACCCTATGACTATGCCTATACATAAATATTTGTATTGAACAAACTTTAAAACCTGAAGCAACTATCCTAACATTCTAATTATGCTCTTTAACAAAAAAGGTTAACTAACTACCTAAACAAAAACTAAATTAGGGTTTCCAATTGAATCAATTCCTTCCAATTTCAAAAATTCCAAACCTGATACAACAACAACAGTATGACACAAAGACAAAATTGAAACACCCCGAATTAAAAATTACAAAAAAAAAAAAAAAAAAAAAAATTCCCATTATTTCTCATGGAACAAAGTAAAAGATAACAAGTAGATATGATATGAGTCTAACAAGGTAAACTTTTCCAAATTTGCGAGTCAACTCAACTAAGCACACTAGTGGTGGTAATTTACTCGGTTTCAACTCTTAAGTACAGATTTTTTTTGCTTTACAATGTTCTCCATACCCAAAAAATTGAAAATTAGGAGCAAAATTGAATCATTTCATTTTTCTCAGCAACCAAACAGAGCATAAATTGAAGTTAGGGTTGGTTAGGCAAGCAATCAGTGACAAAGCATAATTACCAAAATCGAAACGAGCAAAGGAAGAGCGTAGAATGTAGATCGGAGCTCACCTCGGTAACGATGTTGGGTCTCATTTTCCGCGAAATTGATTTCTCAGTGACTTTGTTTGAAATCTATTTGGTGCTTTGTGTATTGTGTACCAGCAACGTTAGTTACCAATCAGATACAGCAAACGCTCTCGAATTCTCCAATTTCCAAAGTAGAAAACCGGGTTCGGACCAGAAAGTTCGGGTGGGTGAAACTCCATTTGGTTGATTTTTTTTTATTTTTTTTAAAGGAATTTAGTTTATTTTTAAATTGGAAAAAAGGGACACAATACACTATTTTATTGGCCCCTAAATTTTTCCTTATGAACAATTTTAGTCTATGAAATTTAAAATAACTATTTTCAATCCCTAACAAACTTAAAATAACTGTTTTTTATGCATTAAAATATATAAAGTAAACAATTTTAGTCCCAATTTAATTTAAAATTGTCACTTTTAATATTTATGGAGTGACCATTTATCAATTCTTAGTTTGACCACCATATTTAACACTCTGTTTAGGTGGGATGAAGAGATGGAAAAGAATGAAATGAAAATGGAAAATAATTATTTTGGAATATTTATTTTATTTCCTTCTATAAGAGTTTAAGTAGAGGGATAGACCGAGGGGCTTATATTTCGATGAATTGACACTTTTTAATGTTTCTAATAAAAACATTCAAAGTTTAAATTTTTTTTCCCAATTATCAAATTAAAAAAAAAAAAAAAAAAAAGAGTACGAGAAATGAAATGGGTATTCTTTCGTTTGTTTCATATATATATATATACACATTCATTAAAAATAAAACATGTAAATTGATGTTTTCAAAGAATAAAATAGCTTTTTAGTTGTAATAATGGTTAAGATTTAGTGCGAGAATAACTTAAAATTATAAATAAATAAATAAAATCCCTTCTCTTTCCCAGGATCTTTAATAGTTCATTTATGGTTTTATGTTAAATATTTTTCTGAATAGCGAAATTTATATTTTCTCGCATTTCCATGATATCACCCCTCCATAGATTCCAAACTAAATCCATTTACTTTTTATAAAATGAAGGAATATTAGTAATGTTGTAATAAAATAATTCATTTCTCCATTCTCTCTTTTCAAACATCCAAACAAGATAGTTATACTTAATTTAATCCCTTTCATTTCTATTCCTCTATAATTTATTCATTTCATTCCTTTATTAACTCCCAAACAACTCTATCTTCTTTCGTCCAAAAAAATAAAATTCCCAAAACAACCTTAGAGAACCAAAAGTGGTTACTTTTAACCAAATATAGAGTCAAATTTTGAAGGACCAACCAAATATAGATTGGATAAAATCAGCTTCAACATTGCAAACAAATCTAAAAATTTGGTAAGATGTTTCAATGATCAAGAAAGAAGAAAGATTTTAAAGCGGTTCCCAAAAAAAAAGTTATAAAAAGTCATATATAATCTTATAAATAAAAAATAAAAAGAGTCAATATAATGAAAAGAACCTGAATAGAACAAATTCCATCCTCTGAATTCTCGTATAGGCATAATTTACAAGTCCAACATTGCAATCAATTTTTGGAAGGGGTTGTACTACTTGAACAAAACAAAACAAAGCAAAAAATCAAAAGCAACAACAACAACAAAGAGTTGAAAACATGCTCGATGAATTTGAATATATCAATTATATCATCTTGTAGCCTGATATTCACTTTCATCGCAGGCCAGGTATTGATACCTTCTGGCCGTGGCAATCCTCTTGGCAGGAAAGGTTCTTTAATTACCCACCAAGAAATCTGCAATCAAAATTTTGCCTGTATCAAATTATTGAAGCACAGAGGCATCAAATGAAATAAATACACACACACACACACACACACACACACACTAGTGTATCATAAATGTTTAATTTAATATTATAGCTCTTTCCTGAAGATACAAACATAGTGTGTGTTATGAGCAAGGGTGCATGTACATGCATGCATAATACATACAGATACAGTAATTGCCAAAATGATCATAGCTTACAAGTTTAGCATCATGTGGAAAGGAATTGCTCCTAATCCTCTTGCTCCCACCCTCCTAATCTATTTCCAGGGTCATAGTTTGTGAACAGCCGGAACTCATTTCCAAGTTTGCTAGAGTGCCGAGGCCTAAAACCACATGGACGCAAGCTCATAAGCTCAGCAGCTCTATCTCTCTGCACCTCTCCTGCTAGTCATCATAATACAATGAGTTAAATTTACACTAGAAAGCAATAAAGGAAACAGAATAATCAATGCCCTGAGATGACGATAGATATATGTTCATCTCATAGATCTCATTCATGAAATAGCAGATTGTCTACCTGTGAGTAGAAGCAAGTAAGATTCTCCTGGCCGTGAAAGAAAAGAAATTGTTTGAGTGACTTTCTCCAAACACTCCTTACTCTGTCATGATATATGTTATTTACATAAGCTCATCAATTTCTTTATTGCAGTAAAAAGCAAGTTTCACAAACCAAGTAATATGAAAAACATATATTGCATTTAGGCTTATATGTATGTGCCAAAGAGTTACAACAAAAAGGTTGAACCTACTGGAGAAGTTTTATTCCTTTACACCATATGTGACTGAACCACCACTCAAGATCTTATTAGGCATAATGTCTGTACATGCTATTTTTCACCTGACATTCCTTCATACAGAACACACAACAAATTTCCTTAACATAAATCACTGAACTTCCAGATATCATTAGGTTCATAAAGCATATTGGAAGGACTTAACATTCAACTTGATTTAACAGAATGATTAAACAAAATTAAGCAAAACTGATCCTCTTGATTTCTCAATAGGATGACGTGGATAAAAGATTTATAACAGTTTATAAGCAGTCTAAAAAGTTCTATGATTAGTACTTTGACATAGGTAATAATTTGATAACTAGAAATGCACAGTCGGGATCACATGCACTCTCATATCGAACATCCTGATCAAATATCATGCAAAAACATCGTTAAGACATTTTCAGAAAGTAGTCAAAAGAATATTTTGATATAGTTCCTCAAGAAAACATTCCCTGTCTAGAGTTTCTTTTTTTTTTTTGATAAGTAATGAAAACTTTTATTAAAAACAAAACAGACCCAAGTACACTAGAGATGTACTATGGGTACAATACATAGTACAATATAACAGAAATCATGAAGGAGGGGGAAAAAAAGGTGAAGTGAAAGAAGAGCTTGCTTTGATTACTTTCTAGAAAGGATGGACACTTGACAGGGGTACACAAAGGAAGAACAAGCCTGAAGAGAGAGACAGGTCATTTAAAAGTATTCCAAGCTATGCACAAATTAGCTTACCAGGTAAGGAGGATCTGCAACTACAATGTTGTAAGCATGCTTCATTTCCAACGGCAACTCTTCTGGTTGGTTGTAATCATAAAAAGTGAACTCGCTTCCATATTGCTCAAATCGTTTGTCATACTCAAGAAGTTGCACCGAGATATCATGATTAAAATTCTGAAATCAGATAAGGGAAAAAATGTAAGCTAACATAAATTAGTGCATGTGTTATACAGATGAAGTTACACGTAATAAAGTTGATTAATTCCGCAAGAGATGGGAGATTTATCAATGGCATCATTCCTAAATCAGCAGGAGTATCAAAAAACTGCATGAGTGCCTTCCTTCAAAGATTGTTAATGATATTTAAAACTAAAAAACAAAGGAAATGTTTATAGCAAGCCTAACTTGTTTTTTTTTTTTTTTATTTTTTTTAGAGCTGTAAATTATTAGTGGGTAAAATTTAGGTAGAGTTCTTTAAGTGCAATACATTAAGTTCCCCAATTAAACTCATTAAATTCAAACACATAGTTACATTGAATTCGATTGACCTCAGAAAAGGTAACACTATTTGTGCTTCATTGATCAACGCAACCATGAGTTTAAATTAAATTGGGGAACATAATGTAGGTCACCTAAGATTTGTCCATTATGAATTATAACCATTATATCTTCTACCTTACATGTAAGTTCTTTTTCGATAGTTTTCTATATGAAAATTCTTTAACTGCTCTCAAATGAGAAACTATCCATTGTTGAACTAAATGACCACATCCGAAACATGGGAACTAAAATTTCTTTTTGGTTGTTTGTTTCAAAGATTTCCTGTGGACCAAAGTGCCTAAACAAACTCTATCCTCAAAATCCCAAAAGTGTATTCATGCATACTAATCTCCTTATGAAACCAGCCCTTACCATTACAAGTTATGGAGCACAGGTACAAGAACTTCATCGCATTTTCTAGATATGTATATATATGTAGGAAAATGCCAAAGCTGCAAACTTTTTTACAAACTGGCATTCACCTTACTCTTATTACAAAGAAAGGAGGAGCCACTTCATTGGCATTCGCGCTCATAGTTTCTTTTGGTCTTGTATTATTGCATTTACCTAAAGATTCTTGTTTAATACCTTGAGTTCAGCTCAAAACACACCATTCCATTGAGAACAACAACGTGTGACCACAAATTTCATAAACACCAAAACCAAAACCTAACTGTTTGCTTAATTTTCCAAAGCAAAATTTCATTCCCTCATCTAAACAACCCTAAATTCCAAGTAGTATACACAATTTTTTTTTTTTTTCAGCCACTCAAAACATAATTTCTAGAAGAAAAAAAAAATACAAAATTTAAACTAAGAAAAAATGCTACAAAGCCAATAGAGAGAGAGAGAGAGAGAGAGAGAGAGAGAGAGAGAGAGAGAGAATGGAAAACCTTGAGATAGGCATAGAGGGTACAAAGCCAATAGAGAGAGAGAGAGAGAGAGAGAGAGAGAGAGAGAGAGAGAGAGAGAGAATGGAAAACCTTGAGATAGGCATAGAGGGTGGGGCAAGCGATGCAAGCGACGCGAAAATCAGATTGAGATTGAGAGGATTGGCTGAGAGTGAGGACTTCGTGAGCAACGGTCTCGGCGGTCTCTCGGTCGTACCAGAACTGGCTCAGCCTCCAATCCTCCGTCACCAAGGCCACCTCCTTCTCCTCCTCCTCCTCCGCATTGACCGGAGGTCCGTTCTGCTCCGCCAGGAACTCTTTCAGGGCCGCCAAGGTTTCCAAGCTCAGCGTCGGCGTATCGTCGTCTTCGTCGTCCACAACGACGCCGTTTTGGGAGCTGGTTATGGGATTGTTCTTTAGTTCCTCCTCCATTTGTTGAGAGTCGAGAGCACTTTGTGGCGGCACAGTGAAGCTCCTAATAAAAGCACGGTGGTGTGTTTTTTTTTTACAACGCGACGGAATTTTTTTGTCGACTTAAGAACAATGACTTTTGGTAACGAGTTTGTAAATAACGCTGGTTTACTCGTTTGGATTCAGATTATAAACAAAAATTATTTCATTTTTACTATTTCTTCCTTCCTAATTTATTTATCTTATTTAAAAAATAAATTTTTAAAAAAAATATCATTTATTATTTTATTTGCCTTATAAAAATGTATAAATTTATCAAATTATCCTTAAATAAATTTATTATATTTTTTTAAGAGTTATTTTCAAGAGAAGTGATATGTCCATAATATTTTTACAATATTTTCACAACAAATTACAGGTAGTTAGTTGTTATTAGTTAAAATTTAAATTTAGTACTGAAATTACTTTTTTAACCCAACAATAACATCAGTAACAACCTGACACTTAGAATTTGTAATAAAAATGTTGTGGGCATATCATATATTTATTTTTAATGAGACAACTAAAAAGGTGCCCCAATTAAATTAATTTTTTAAATATTTGTTAGTTTTCTTTTCAAACATTTTTGAAAATGAAGTAGGGGTATAATAGAAACATTAATGACTTTTATTTTTAGAAACAAGACAATATTTTGAGACATCTCAAAATGGAATAGATGACAAACAAACTGGAACGAAGGGAGTACTATTTAGAAATCCTATCATACTTTTTGATACTATTTATGAGCTCTACTATACTATTTCAACTAATTTTTACTTTTTTCTACAATATTTTAAGCAATAAATTTTCAATTTTAGTAAAATAAACGTTATCTAAACAGACCATTAAGGTCTAGGGACTAAGGCTTAATTTATTGTCATAATAAGTCCATAATTTATTTATTTATTTATTTTTTTGGGAGGGGGGGGTCCATAAAAAGTTTTAAGATGGGTAAATTACCCTAATCTTCCTTTAGTTTGGAATAAGGCACTTGACTCCCTTGTAATACAAACTATTTACATTAACTTTTCCTAAATAATTTATAAAATCTTGAATTTTGCATTTAACCCTCCTTTTAAACTGCCATCCACACCTTCTCTAATAAAAAATTCGAAAACTATTTACATTGACTTTTCCTAAATAACTGAAAAATAATTTAAAAAATCTTGAATTTTATATTTTACCATTCTTTTAAACTGCCATTTACACCCACTCTAATAAGAAATTCATATAAAAAAAAAATTAAAACTCTATTTTTGAGGTTGAGATTTTTTAGCACATTATTTTAGTAGAGGTGTTCACAGTAAATAATTTGCATTTTAGAAAAGATGATTATCTTATATCAGACCGAAGGAGATGTGAGTTTAATAACAAAAAACCTTAAGGTGGTCAGGGCAATTTTTCCTAAATAACTGAAATATAATTTAAAAAATCTTGAATTTTATATTTTACCATTCTTTTAAACTGCCATTTACACCCACTCTAATAAGAAATTCATATAAAAAAAATTCTAAAACTCTATTTTTGAGGGTAATATTTTTTAGCACATTATTTTAGTAGAGGTGTTCACTGTAAATAATTTGCATTTTAGAGAAGATGATTATCTTATATCAAACAAAGGAGATGTGAGTTTAATAACAAAAAACCTTAAGGTGGTCAGGGCAATTTTTCCCATTTAAGAAACTCAAATCTCTACTTATCATTGCATTAGCTTGCTCATTTGAGAATAATTGCTTTGAGGAATATTTATATTGACAAAGTTTAGTTACAAAATTTGTTATAACCTTAAACTACAACTTTATTTAAATTTTTTTATTTTTATTATTGGAGATGAATTTTGACAAATCCACCATTAGATTACATCTTCTTCTTATATCCTCCATGCTTGCAAACCTTCTAAAAAATTAAAGATCAATAAGTTATTTAAATTGCAAGTTTTTGTAGTTTAAAATTATTCATAAAATATAAGTTTATAAATCATGTAGTAAATAATATCCGATTGACATAAAATTTGACGTGTGTATTAAGAGTACAAAGAACATGCAATTTAACAGTTAATTTTTCAAAATACATAGTAATGTTTATTTTATTAAATAAAATTTTAACTTTAGACTACAACCAATTTTGTAGCTAAATTTTGTCCTCTTTATATTTACTTTATTGAGAGGTTGGTAAAACTACATTTTTGAGAGGTTGGATCATGGCTCGTTAGGTTTCATTTGCTTGTTGGGATTGTTGTTAATCCCCGGCATTCAAGGTGCAAATGCAAGAATTAGATAGATCATTCTTTCCGCATTTAGTAAGCTTGTCTGATCATAGGAAGAAAAAAATACTCAATTTTCATTCCAACATAAATTTCTCAATCAAGAAAAATGCATTCATTCTAACCTCCACATTCTTCCTAGAAAAATAGCATGAGTAAAACATAAATAATATTCCATACATCAGTTTGGGAATAAGTATCTCCAAAATTTTCAAAAATTCTCTGAATCTGTATCGAAGTTGCTACTACTTGGTTTATAATTGAAGCTGTCCTCCTCGGGCTCTAAAAATTCAGTTGTTTTTCCATTTTCAGCAACACCACCCTCTTCCAACACATTGAGAGCATGCGAGCTTGATTCGCTGTCATTGATATATTTCAACAATCTATCATGAGCATCCACAGAGATAATATCCTTATTCCTGAGCAATTCAAGGAATTCCACTGCTCCCTCCACATCTCCTTTCCCTTTCAAGTACTCCAAACAGGCAGCAAAATTTTCCTGTCTTGGCTTCCACCGAGGTCTACAGGCTGAAATTGCTTCGTTCATCGCTTCTACTGCTTTTTCCAGTTGATTAATCAGAATATACCCAGTGGCCAGATGATTATAAGCCTTTGCATCAGGCTTTTCCCCTTTCAATATTACCCGATTCACAAGGGTTTCAGCCTTCTCCAAAAGACCTTTTCTGCAATAATAACCAATTAGAAAGTTAGGAATCCGGATATCATAAGTTAACTCTCTGGCTTCCCAGTCCTCAAAAATCTCTTCAGCACTTTCAATGTCATCAAGCTTTAACAGTGAGGTTAGGACAGAAATATAGCCCCTATTATATATCTTCTCCTTCTTCTTGTATAACTCCCAAAGTCTTATCACTTCATCTTTCTTGCCTATTGATGCATATTGAGTGAGAAGGAATTCAAATGCTTTACTCCTCCTTGTGGAATTTACCAACCCCTCTGCTTTCTTAAGCATTTCCAAAGTCTTTTCCTCAATCCCGGCTTTTTTGTACCCATTTGCTGCAACAGCATAAATTGTCCAATTCAAAACGTTTTCAGGATTGGACTCCATCTTTTGGAGAACCTTGTCAATTCCCTCAACATCAGAAGTGGCTGCATATGCGCTGAGCCTGATACCATATGTAAATAAGTCAAATTTGATGCCCTTTTCTTCCATTTCATGCATAAGAGCATCCAGCTTCTCATGATTTCCAGTCTGATAATAGAGATTAAGCAAAACATTGAAAGCCAACGGTGTCCTATCCAACCCCAAATCCCTAATCTTCTGCATAACTGCCTCTGCTTTCTCCACATCCTTCACATGGACATAAGCATAACAGTTGAGAAGAGCACTATAAACCTCAATACCTCTTAATTTCATGGGAATGTTATTAAAATATTTCTCAGCTTCTTCTATCCCATGAACTTTTGCAATCAAGTCCAGACGGATGGCAACATCGCGGAATGAAAGGTCAAAGTACCTTTTATCAGTCATCCACACAGATACCTGGGAATAAAAGTATTAAATAAGTCAATCAGGAGTTACATTTCTTATATTAGTTTACTAAATGGAGATACCAGTTAACCGATTATCTATATGACGACAATTGAAAAAGTGAAACTCAGTTTTCATAATTCTGAAGATGAAATAACTTATTACTACATGCAAAAGTAGCCAGTAATGTTATCATGAGGGTACCCAGATTATGCTTGTTATAAGCTCTCTCCACAGCAAAAATATTTGCTGGCAATTTTTATGCACGTCAACCAGTATGTTGTGGAATCCAATTTGATATATGAGAGACAAAACTGGTTTGCTAGATTAAAAGTGAGACAAACTGAAACTATTCACATAGGGATGACATGCAGGAACAATTGCCAATTCATTTATCTCAAAAACTTTAGTATTTGGACTAACCCACGGTCTCCCAGGCCATATTTAGCACAAATGCTTAAGAGTATGTCATAATATACAGGACAAAGGAGCTCATAGCAAAACAGGAGGGCAAAAAAAGGTATTCCAGCTTTAACAGATTTCTAAAAATGCTAAAACTTGCAAGCAGCAAAGAAGGCATCTTAAATCCAAAAGCACACTATGTAGGTGCTGCTACATTTACATCCACAGATATTTCCATACTCCTGATGTAGTTCAAAATAAATAAACCATATTTGTAGATAATGTCTCATCAAGAGAAAGGCCTAAACAAATATCTAATGGAAATATTTTTTGGCACCACCAACACGGTATGCCTTTAACATAAAGCAAACAATTTTCTTTTCTTCATTGGTAGAGCTTTCATAAGGCTTATTTATGGACTTTATAAGATGATCCTCAAACATATGCCTATTACGCAGCGCTCCGAATAGTCCACATCAAACACAGCGAAACCAAATTCCAGATGTTTGAAGAATGCTTCCCCATCCAGTACCTCTAGGATCATATACCATAAAGGCTTATTAGATCATCTACTAGTATGCAACAAGGTGCCTAGTTAGAAATTTATTCCATAACCACAAAGAGTAGCTGATTGCTATTTGCTAGTAATCATGAATCAAATCCAAACCCAGAAAAATAGCTTTAAATCTACAAAAGTGACACAACGATAGGAAGGCCAATTATCCACCGAAACATAAATAATCTAATTAACAGTTGATTTTAGGCCGAAATACACTGCTAGTATCTAAAATTTAGCTCCTAAGTAATCTTAGTCCTTGAAATTTAAACTTAAAAGTGATCGCTTTTAATCCCTATGAAGTGACGACGTGTTAGATTTTAATTTGGTCATGTCATCTAACAACTAAAAGCGATCAAACAACTCTACAGACACACCCATTACCATACCCAATTTCACAAATTGCTGACTTATGCAACTGTGAGCGATCAATCAGAAGTGGTGGGTCCATGTAAACACTATTAGTGAGCAGAAAGTGGCCATCAGTCACAATCGCACACATAAGCTTGTAGTGAAATTGAGTGTATCTAGAATTTTTTTTTTTTTTTTTTTTTTTTTTCTGTATGCTGAATTTTATGGACTAACAGTAACAGTCCTTGATTTTACTAATCAATTTGAAATTTTACATCTTTGGTTTCTTTTTTCACACATTTCTAGCAACAACCAAAAAAAGCAGCAATAACTAGAAAAAGAAAACAGAGAAAAAGAAATGGTGAGTTATATATAGAGACCTCGAGAGCGTGCGTATATCGTTTGAAGCGCCGGAGCTCCTTGATAATGTCAAGTAGGGGTGGTTTGCTGACGGTTTGGCCTTCGCTGATCCATTGGTCGAGAATGGGGACGATCGAGACCTTTGGATCTCCGAGCGGCGAAATCCGACGGTAGAGACCGCTCAGTGAGTTCCAGGGTTTTCTTAGGGTTGGCGCGGTTGAGTAGTAGAGCGAAACGCCCTGCCCCTGTGGCTGTGAGCTTCGGAGACCGAAACGAGTGCCCAAGTTTAGTAACGTAGTAGTGATTCGGGGAAGCTTCATGAAGAAGAAGAAGAAGAAGAACGTGTTTTTAGAATCGAAATGGGAGATAAATTTGAAACACTTTTTTATCTCAAGTGTTTTGGTTTGTTTTTCTGTGAGAGGGAAAGAGAAGAGGGAGAGGAGGGTTTAAGCCAAGTTAGAGCCAGGAGGGTTTCTTTTGAAGCAGAACTGACGTCGTTTTGGGACAGATAGAGTTACAAATAGACTACAGAAAAAAAAAAAAAAAAAAAAAAAAAAAAAAAAAAAAAAAAAAAAAAAAAAGAAAAAAGAAAAAAGAAAAAAAAAGAAGAAGAAAAGAAAAGAAAAGAAAAGAAAGAAAGAAAGAAAGAAAGAAAAGTTAAATTTATGGTTTATTTGAATACCGTTTATTTTGTTGAAAACTAAAAATACAGTATCAAAATAATTTTTAAATGTATAAATAGTATTATAAACCCATTTTTAATGAAAATTTTGTTAAAAAAAAAGTTTATAGGTCCCATAAACAATGCACGAATCCACTAAATAGTCACATTTTATTGAAAAATTTGGATGTTAAAAAAAGTAGTGGGTCCTATATATTGTGCACAGATCTATTGACAGCCGCATTCTCACGTGAAAGGCAGCTTCTCAATAATTTAAAAAAAAAAAAGAATAAAAAGAAAAAGGAAAACGCAAACGCACCACGGCTTGGAACGCAATCCAAACGCATACCTATGAGAACTCATTATGTTTTTTCCAACACACTATTGATCACTTTATTTTTTTAGAAAGAAGATTGTAATTTCATTAAGAAAGATTGGTCAAATCCATATAAATTACAGATGGAAGGCACGGTGGAACGTCCACTGGAATACCTATGACATGAATAACATGCTCTTAAACATAAGCTCACACAATTACAAAATATTAACATCGTATGTTGTAACATAGTAAAAAGAAGAGAACACAATAAAGAAAGAGGAAAGAAAATACTTCACTCATGTATGTTTAGAAATAGAAATAGGAAGGGAGAAAAGAAATATGCTAATAGTAAAAGAAAATAGGAAATGAGAATAGAAAAAAGATGAATATATATACACAGACACACATATCTTTTTATTTCTCTTTTCTTTTCTTTGCAAACTAGACAAAAGAAAGAAAAGCATAATATATACTAATCTTATCACACATGCTCTGCATATGCAATGAATTTTTTTTTTTTCTTTTAGTTTAATGTAATTTTTCAATTTAAATTTATCTATTGTTAGTGAGGTTACATAGGAATGAATTTTTAAGAAATTAAAATTTATGATTTGAAATGAAGTAAACTACTAGGTTTAGTGTATGCTAATTTTTAGGAAAAAAAATGTGTTAAATGTGCGTGAAATATATTTAAATAGAGAATGTGCTAATTTTTAGGAAAAAAGTTTCTCTGGTAGTTTTTTTTTTTTTTTTTTTGGTTAAATTATAATTTTAACCCTATTTTTTTAATTTTTTAAGATTAAAGATTATCTAATTATATTATGAGTATTTTTGACATTTTTTGAAATCATAACTAAATTTCTGAATCTTCTTAATATATATATATATATATATATATATATATATATATACTAGCCTCATCACATGTGTGATAAGGCTCTTTTTTCTTTTTCTTTTTTTGAATTTAATGTAATTTTTTAGTTTGAATTTATCTATTGTTAGTGAAGTTATACAAGAAGAGATTTTTAAGAAACTAAAATTTAGGATTTGAAATAGAGTAAACTGCTAGGTTTAGTGTGTGCTAGTTTTTAGCAAAAAAAATGTATTAAATGTGCGTCAGTGCGTGAGATATATTTAAATAGAGAGTATGCTAATTTTTTGGAAAAAAGTTTCTCTGGTATTTTTTTTATTTTATTTTAATTTTTTTGATTTACAATTTTAACCCTATTTTTTATTTTTAAAAAATAAGGATGATCTAATTAGATTAGGGGTATTTTTGACATTTTTTTAAACCATAATTAAATTTGAATCCTCTTAATATATATATATATATATAATATGTATATATATTGTACGGGCATTAGGAATAGGCTCAATCCATTAACCTCCATATGCTTAAGAGTATAGGGCCCAGTGCCAGGCCGGTGCCCATATCAATTCGAGGTACCAATGCCTGGTCAGGGTCTAGTACCAGATTGAGGCCTTGGGGGAAATCGCCTGCCGAGCACAGTTTGACAATGGGTGCAAGTTTCAAGAGAATCGCCTCAATTACGAGAAATGGGTCCCATTTGATCAGGAATATATCCCAAAGGGACCCACCAACATAAAAAGCTACACCTTCATCATGACAACCCAACTAAGGGAAATCTATAAATAAAAGCCAACGGTGTGAGGGAAGGGGGTTGGCAATTTTGGGGGAGGGGAGATACACGAGAGAAAGGAAAGGAATCATCAAAAAGGAGTAAGCTCAGCACTACTAAGCTTTAGTCTTCTTGGGAAGCGCACATAAAGAGTAAAAGAGTACCGATTAGGCCTAAAACACCTTCTCTTGGGCCTAAATATAAATATATATATATATATATTTTTTTTTTTTTTTTGGATGAAGTTTGAGAAAATAGGATAAAAACCTATGGGAAAATATGTGATTTTCAAAGCCATTGAAAGTAAAAACTGAAAATTGCTTTTTTTTTTTCCTTATATATATATATATATATCTAACTTTTCTCTTTGTTTTTGCCAATATTAGATGAATCATAAACAATGAGTCTAGGTAGAAATGATTCCTTTGGTTTTGGTCTTTTTCCTTCCTTTCATATCAACCAAGCAGAAGAAACTAAATCATTTCCTTCAGTTCCCGTCCCCCTCTTTCAATTGTTTTGAACAATGTAAATATCTCGCCCTCAAGCAAGGGTGCAATCAATTTGTGAAATTCATCACTTGAACTCTCACCTAGCTTGATTATTTAACTAAAAGAGGTAATGTTTCACTCTCTAAAATTTGATATCAACCATAATTTCATTCTAGATCTGTGTTAGATTTAAGTTGTAAAGATATTATACAAAATGTGCATTATGTCTCAAATCATAAATGTCTCATGTAGATTAAGCAAATTACAATGAGCCTCAATTGTGATATTTATTTATTTATTTTAGATTTAAAATATAATAGA
Organism: Quercus suber; assembly: GCF_002906115.3. Lineage (NCBI taxonomy): Eukaryota > Viridiplantae > Streptophyta > Magnoliopsida > Fagales > Fagaceae > Quercus > Quercus suber. The sequence continues at coordinate 694,384 of NW_027069510.1, forward strand.
GATGTGAGTAATATTTTTTTTCTCAATTTTGGCAATAACCATCCATATAGGCTAAAATGGTTAAGATCAAGTCTAGTCAACCAAAAAACTTCATTTGATCTGCCCATGACAAAAGTGTCATGGAAAGCCTTCTCTTTGAAACCCACATATAATCATTCAAAAAATCAAGTCCCTAGTCATTGACTTCTTCTCATTGGCTTCTTAAAGCTAAAAAACCTCGTCTTACACATTACCTCATTGGTTGGAAAGCCCCCTAGCAAACTTTTTCAAGCTCAACATTGATGGTTTTGTTAGGGGAAACCTTGGAAGAGATAAGGCCACTAGCCTCATTAGTGACTGTAGACACAACTGGATAGGAAACTTCACTAGAAGCATCGATATGACCCATTCTATGACAATTGCGTTACGAGATCTTCACGATGGCCTTACTCTTCACTCTTGCAAAAAAAAAAAATCTTAACATTAAAAAGCTCCTCATTGAGATAGATGCAAAAGTTATGATTGACATTCTCTCTTCACACTATACCATGTTAGATTTCATCTCACCCTTGCAATGCCCTAAAACCTGTGCTCATCTCCACCCAGGGGCAGAGGCACACATAAGCTTGGGGGGACCAAGGCCCCCTCCCCCCAAAAAGCTTTTGAAACCCCCATATAGTACCATATAAAAACAAATTGGCCCTGCAAAAATACAAATTGGCCCCTCCAAAAAAATTTACATACCTAGCCCAATGTTAGCTTTAATGGTTTTTACTTTGGAATATGATTGTTGTTGTATGATCGATCAATCAAAGGACCAAGGCAATTCTCATATGTTTTCTTTTATTGTGAGTCACTCATATGCATCATACCGTGTTTCTTTGTAACTCATTACCTTTGTAATATGACCAGTTTTATAATTACAATATTTTAGCTTCTCAAGCGGACTCACCCAACAAAACTCACATTTACTACTTAAAAAATTACCAAGCTGTCAAGGTGTTGTTTCCTTTTATTTTTTCTAAGAAAACAAGAGTGCAGTGTTTATGTGTGTTCAAATGTGAAAGTCTACAGTGTAGCCTCTTTTTCTTTCTTTCTTTTTTTTTTTTTAATAAATTTGATAGAAGTCTATTGTATTGTTTAAACTGATTACTATCATTATTTTGCTAATTCTTTAGTACACACAAGTAATGACTAATATGCAAATACATAATTCGACCCCCCCAAGTTAAAAAACTTGGCCACGCCCCTGTCTCCACCATACCTACGATGAAGGGAATCAATGTGTGGACATATTGGAGTAGGAAGGAAACTTCTCTAATGATAGCCTTGTTTTGTATCCTTCTCCAATCTCCACCATGTATTTTGTTACAGCTTATTGCTTATGCTTGGGCATTTCTTACTTTTGACTTTGTAATTCTTAGTTTCTATTAATTCATTTCTCTACTTAGCACATAGATACTCCACCACGTACCCTACCTTGTATGTGTGTGTATATATATATACACACCATACCATGTAACAATGATTAACAATCCATTTTAAGAAATTTTTGACACCACTTTTTTTGGAAAATGAAAAAAGTTGTCAAAACATTAATTGTTTTTTTTTTTTTTTCTTTTCCTATAAAAAGTTTCTTTAAATGAATTGTTAACCAATGCCGTAAGAGCATTCGTTAACATTTCCCTATATATACATATATAGGGTTGGGTTCAAGTTACACTTGGTGTAACTCTAAATAATGTTACACCATTCAATAACTTGTTATTGAATTAATATTTTGAAAATCCAACTATTAAATTACATGTTCTATATATTTTTAACATGCATGCCAATTTTCATATCAATCAGATGCTATTTACCATTTAATCTATAAACTCATCTTTTATGCATTATTTTAAACTACAAAAATTTGAATTTTAACAATTGATTGATGACATGGCTATTATACTGTGCTTCCATCTCTTCAGCTGTGCGTCCTTTCCCCCATTGTTGGTATCAGAGCCATCTCTTTTCTGGCCGGTGATAGTGTTGTTGTGTCTTTATTACTTATCTGTGCTTACCCGAAACTTTGATACTCTGTTGTTGTGTTCCCTTCTTACTGTCGTTGGCGCCACCCTAGACGTAAAGTGAATTCCTAGAACCGAACTGTAAGGCTCGTTTGAGCTAAGAGAGGGCGTATAGGGCATGAGAGGTATAGGGTTGTTTAGGGTATGTGTTATGAAATGCAACGGTGTTAAGAAAAACATAATAATTGAGTGTTAAACCTAGGATAGCATGGATAGGTTGTGGAGATCCAACTCCTCTGTCAGCTCCAAGACTGGTTGTTCTCCTGATATGGTAAATGAAGAAGATCACACTATTGAAGAACATAAGCTCCCTGATTTCCAGAAATGGAATATTCCCAAAGTTGATACTAAAACTATTTATATGACTAGTTTTGTTGAAACTACTTTTCATCCCATTTACAAAGTTAGGACTATTGAACAAATATTTTCTATTTCAAAAACTCATGAAAAATGTTGTTTGTTTTCTAAGAGAAATATTAATGATTTCCTTGCTAAAAAACTCAGTTATTTGCATATTGTTATGGTTCAAGTTGCTGTTAAACCATTTACTAGAAAAGAAATAAATGCTTCTGTTCTCATATGTTTAAGAGATGCTAGATTTAAGAACTTTAAAGATAGCATTCTTAGTATAATTACTGCTTCTTTGTATGATGGTCCTATTTATTTCAACTGTTATCCTAATATTACTATTGCTTTGGATGTTCCTAATATTGTTAAGGCTTTAACTTTAAATATTGCTTCATCTGGTTATCACATGGAAAAAGGTAGTAAACCTTTTGCTTTGATTTATCGCATTTATTACAGACTGTTAGGTACTCAATTGAATCCTGGTGCTAAGATCAATAGAGAACCTTATGGAAAAACAATGTTAATCACATGTTCAACCCTTGATGCTAAAGTTCAAGTTCCAAAAATGATTTAATGGCAAGATGTTAAATTTCCCACTGAATGGTTGTTGGAACAAGAATCCCCTCTTGTTAAACATGTTTTTGATGAGCTAGATCTCACACATATTCAACAATATCTTGATAAGCTTTCAAAATAATCAACCTTTAAGGATCAATGAAGGAAGACATTCCTTTGCTGGATCTGAAAGTATTTCAATGAGAGCCATCTCTTTTTCTTTTGATATCATCTTAATGAGAGCATATAGAGCATCCGGGTTCTTGCAAATCTCATCCAAAAAAGAACCCTTCTTTCTAGATTTAGCAGGAGGTTTAACAATTTTAGCAAATGAGGAAGCATGTGCATCAGCCAGTTCAGCCTTTTGCACTGGGGTAGTAATTCTTAGTGCTGGAGAGGCATTTGGGGAAGGGAAATCTCTGGTAACATTATGGGAGAAGGGACGCACAGCTGAAGAGATGGAAGCACAGTATATTATATTGAAAATAAACAAAGTAGAACCAGCCAAGAAGGCGGTATTGCAAATATAATCAAAATAATTTAAAACAACAATAAGGTTGTAGAACCAGCCAAGCAGTATATATATCAAAACAATTAAAAATTAGAACTGTCCAAGATTGCGGTAGCAACATACCGCAACAAGTAGTATATTAAACTGAAAGCTAAAAATACTTGTTATTGAAAATATAATAAAACACTTACAATAGTAGTAGTAGTTACAAGATGTCAACAGAATAGGTTAACAATTACAAAGTTTGAACTAGTTCTTAGTTACAAGGATTATAGGGAAATAGTGGTAGTAGGAAAACTCTCACAAGAAAGGCTTCTAAAAGAAAGAAGTTGTGGAGGAAAGAATTCTATCTTAAACTTAAGGGACAACTCCCCTTAAATAGGCAAAAATTCGGAGTGAATAATGTCATGAATAGTAAAAAGTGAACAGTAGTAAGTGAATAGTAATTAGTGAACAGTAATCTATAAGTAGTAATCTGTGAACAATAAAAAAATGAACAGTGTTTTTTCATTTTTTGACTCAAATAATCAGCAGCAAAGTCTTGTCATTTTTTTCAATCTAAAGTGTCAAGTCTTGTCAAAAGAGAGCTTGAGAAGACCAAAAGCCTGAGGAAAGCTTGAGGAATTTCTTTTTCCCAAAGGACTTCACAGTAGAGCATGGGTAATCATCGTAGCATTTTTTGAATATTGTAGCATTTTTTGCCAATGTGCAGGCCAAACAAATAATGGAAGAAGGGACGCACAGCTGAAGAGATGGAAGCACTGTATAATATATTGAAAATAAATAAAGTAGAACCAGCCAAGAAGGCAGTATTGCAAATATAATCAAAATAATTTAAAACAATAATAAGGCGGTAGAACCAACCAAGCAGTATATATATATCAAAGCAATTACTCCCTCTGTCCCAATTTTTTTGTCCTGTTTGAAAAGTCAAATTTTTTAAGGGAATATCAATTAATGTCTTGTCTACCTTTTAAAAATGTATAAGTTTCCAAAATTATCCTTAAAAAAATTTATTAAAAAATTGAATTAGTAAATTAATAGGGGTATAATAGGAACATTAGTAAATTAATGACTTTTATTTTTAGAAACAGGACAATATTTTGGGACATCTCAAAATGGAATAGAGGACAAAAAAAATGGGACGGAGGGAGTAACAATTAGATCCGTCCAAGATGGCGGTAGCAACAAGTAGTATATTAAATTGAAAGCTGAAAATACTTGTTATTGAAAGTAGAATAAAACACTTACAGCAGTAGTAGTAGTTACAAGATCTTAATAGAACAGGTTAACAGTTACAAATTTGAACTAGTTCTTAGTTACAAGGATTGTAGGGAAATAGTACTAGTAGGAGGAACTCTCTCACAAGAAAGGCTTCTAAAAGAAAAAAGTTCTGGAGGAAAGAATTCCATCCTAAACTTAAGAGACAACCCCCCCTTAAATAGGCAAAAATTCAGAGTGAACAATGTCATGAACAGTAAAAAGTGAACAGAGCTTGAGAAGATCAAAAGCCTGAGGAAACTCATTTTTCAAAGAACATCATCATAAGCTTGAGGAATCTCTTTTTCCCAAAGGACTTCACAGTAGAGCATGGGTAATCATCATAGCATTTTTTAAATATTGTAACATTTTTTGTCATTGTGAAGGCCAAACAAATAGGGGAATTAATCATCAGTCAACTGCTAGATCAGGAGTATCTTGACCAAACAGTTTCTGATGGCAGGAATAGCATAGGGAAATAACTTTATCAGTGAGAATCATTAGACTTACGAGAATCTCAAAACAATAGTGCTATAGCAATAGCAGAAACCTAAAGAGGCTACTTATTTATCAATGAAAGGAGCATCAGATGGATAACCATCATAGGGATCCTATAGAGGATCATCATTGCATTCATGCTCATGGTAAATAAAAGTGGCTCAAACACCGGAGTTCTCCTTGAGATGAGAAGACTTCTTGGATTACAATGATCAACTATTCGCAAATGAGCAATGGCATTCGCATAGGGTTTGGGACAAAAAACAGAGATTCTATTTGTACTTCCTATGAAATGATAATCTTTCCATAGATTCTGGACAACATCAATAATATGGTTATTAAAATAATTTCTCCAACAGTCTACAAGAGCATAAAGATCTTATATACACACTCTCTCGGGGCCAACATGGATACGCTTGTAACCCATTTTGATGGGATCTTGCGCTCGTAAATGCTCAATGTAGCAGGGGAATCGTGTTCCCAGGTGTAACTGCTGAGAACCTAGCTTTTATTTCCACTTTCCTAGATATAAAGAAATGGATCTCCTTTCAAATGAAAAGTAAGACCGAAAGTGAATAGACATAATGAGACTCGTCAGGAATAAATGGACTGCATAAAGCCTCACAGGTCTAGGATTCATCTGTTGAAGCATAACAACAAGCTACAGCCGAAGACTATTCATATCAAATGGATTGGTAAGTCGCTACTAGCCGCTATGGCAGCAGTGTGGTTCCAGGTGTCATCGCTAGATTGAGATACGTTTCAACCAATTAAACTATAAGCCCCGTGTATGGCCCCCGAAGAACTACTTCTATTTATTGCACGAAATGTGCAGCTACTAGAGGGGCAGTCCTACTAAGGAAATGCACCAATGATTGCCTACAACAGATAGTAAAAAGGATGAACAACCTATTATATTACCACCTATTTTTGTACAAAATAAGTTGTTGAATAAGATAGGGAAAGAAAAAGAGTAACTAACTAAAGACTGCAGATAAGTCTTCCTTACTCAATACTTTCTTAGAGCATTCGCATCAGCTCTGGTATATATGTGTAAAATACACATTTTGATCACTTTTACACATTTTGAACCAAAAAACACTCCACATCAGTTCTTTCAAAATCATGTAAACTTGTGAAAATTTATCAACGAGCTACAGTACCTATGTAAATTTACACGGGCACTGTAGCTCGTGTATTTAATTTTTTAATAATTTTTTCTCCCTCCTCCCTAACTGACTCTCATCTCCTACCTCTCTTCCCCAACATCCAGCGCGCCAGAATCAACGGAAAATGAACCCAAACAAACCCACACACAAACACACCCACACACAAACAAACCCAAACGTACAGAGATATCGGTGCTTATCGGAACGATCTAGGTCGCCGGAGCTCGTGGGTCGGCCGGTGAAGCGTGGAGCGTGGATCGGCCGGTGAAGAAAGGATCTAGATCGCCAGAGCTTGTGGGTCTTGCTTAATCGGAGCTTGTGGATTAGACCGAAAGGGAGAGATCGGAGCTTATGGATTAGACCGAGAGGGAGAGATAAGAGCTTGATCGGAGCTTGTAGATTAGACCGAGAGGGAGAGATCGGAGCTTGTGGATCGGAGTTAGGGAGATCGGAGCTGTGGATCGGTGCAGTCGTGGAACAGAGCTTGTGATCGAAGCTAGTGTAAATTAGACCGAGAGTGAGAGAGATGGGTATAGAGAGATAGACTGATAGGGAGACCGAGATGGAGAGAAATGGGTATAGAGAGATAGACTGAGAGGGAGACCGAGAGAAATAGAATAAAAAAAAATGGAAAGTGATAAAGAGAGAGAGAGAGATAAAGAGCGTATAAAAGGGTTTGTTGAGAAATAATAAAACAATTGAAAAAATTGATTATTTAAATAAAAGTGGTGATAGAATAAATGAACTGATGTAAGTGTATTGTAAAAGTGAATGTGTAAAATAAAAAAAGTAAGTTTTTATGTGTAAAATAGACACAAATTTTACATGAGCTGATGTAAATGCCCTTAGTACTAGAAAACCCAAGTCCCCAACCTGTTACTCTCTGAAACAGTGTCCAACCCAGTCAGGACGGGCAAGTTGGGGTCAAGTACAATGTAGAATTCTTACCATTCCCCATTAAGATTTGAATGAGAATGTCGAAATCTCGGAATAAATCTTATTATTTGGTTATGTAGGGACAATAAATCTAGATTACCGTCCACCCAAAATGAGTCTAAAAACAATGACGGAAAACATAACACAAGCACACATACAAAAACAGATAATGTGCTGTGAAACCAAATGCACCAAAATCGTTAAGTTGAAAAACATCCATAATGAGCCTATGAAGCATAAAGCTTTTGAAATCAAATACTGTCTTGAATGCATCCTCAATATTCATGAATATAGGTATTAACCTCGAACTAAATTTAAGTAAATCTCACCAACCAAAAAAACCTCTCCAACTACCATGTTCAATAGTACAAAAAGAAACGAACAAAACTCTTTCCCGAGTCATTGAGATTTCTATTCCAGTCCCTCAACGATTAGCCTTGGCAACCCTCTCAATCTCATCCTTCTTCTTTATGGCATAGCTGAACATGCAAAGGACAGATTCAGTAAGTTACAGTCAGGAAAATAAAAAGTCACAAAATTGAATATTGCAAAGAGAAATGAAAAGAGAGGAATGTACTAATATAGCTTATATTAAATAAGACCAAAAAGAAAATATATCACAAATAGGAAAAAAGGGGAATAACTAGGTCCTCATTTACCTGTTTGAGGAACCCTTTGCAGCATTAATAAGTTCATCGGCCAAGCATTCAGCAATTGTCTTAATGTTTCTGAATGCAGATTCGCGTGCACCGGTAGTAAGGAGATAGATTGCCTGATTCACACGACGCAGTGGGGAAATATCAACAGCCTGACGCCTAACAACTCCAGCAGAGCCAATACGGGTGGCATCTTCACGGGGACCACTGCCATGGAAAAAATATTCAAAAGAATATGTTAACATATCAACAGCAAGTCTGCAATTGTCTAAATTGCACAAGCATGCCGTCCATTCATGTTTTATATTAGACTGAAAGTACCGTTCATATTCTCAATTAGTATTTTGCAAAGTAAGCACTTTTGGGCAAACTAGTTGACCCACAAAATATTACTCCTAACAGGAAAAAAATATATATATATATAATACTCCATCATTACCATACCTGTTGATCACAGCATCAACAATAACTTGGATGGGATTCTGATCAGTTAGCAAGTGAATGATTTCCATCGCATGTTTAATAATCCTGACAGCCATAAGTTTCTTTCCATTGTTTCTCCCGTGCATCATCAGAGAATTAGTAAGCCTCTCCACTATTGGACACTGAGCTTTCCTGAAACGCTTTGCTGAGTATCTTCCAGCAGTGTGAGGAACATAGGTAGCGTGCTTGGCAGGTACAACTCCGATGTAATCAGCTAGTGAAATGTCTGACATCTGTATGGCAGAAAAAAGATGACAAATCAAAACCAAAATGTTGGTCAGACACACCCACAACAGCAATTAAAATATAGTCTCAAAACAAGAGTATACAAGAGATGCAGTAGGTAAAAATGGGGTGACCCAAGTTGCCATCACAGGAAGTAAATAAGTAAAACAACATAACCAACCACCTTTGTCATTAACAGATACAATACAACACCTAAGAATGCAGACCAGCCACAAGAAATCAATGCTTAAAAGATAAAAGCAGATGATTAATTAGCGCAAGTGCGCAACAAAGAAAAATGAAATGCATAAATGAAACCCTCTTTCAATCAAAACCTAGCTTAAAGCAAAACTATACAGGAATTCACAGCAATTTAAAGGCAAAACCTAGTGAAAATCCATAACTAGCAAAGCCCTAATGATATTCGACCTAAATAAAAACACTATAATGAATTTGTAGTAGACATGCCAAGTTTACACAAGCAAATGTAACTTACACATTACAAAAAATTGAACTTCATAATTAACCGATCAATCAAAAACTAATAATAAATTCACAAATAACCACTTGGTCTTACACAGATATTTCGCAAATCAATAGATTCAAATACAACCACATTACGAAATCACTGCTCCAACAATATTTCTTTCACGACTATACCAATCAGGAAAATGCTAATCAGTAAATCTGAACCAAATGTCACGTAACATAAACTAAATTAAATGGGGTCTAGTACTGATTCCAGTAATAAAAATTTCTTATTAAAAATCCTATTTTCCAAAAAGAGAACACATTTCTCACTTTTCTAGATTTCATTGAGTAACAAGTTGAGGAACCAAACAAAGAAATCACAGGAAAAGCAAAACAAGCAATGTGATTTGAGTGAATAAAAAAGCAAAATAATAAGACTTGGAAAGAAGGGTTTATATACCGATATATCTTCGAAGCTCCAGCGGTTGAAGAGCTTGACATCGTTGTGAGGCTGTAGGGGTTCCAGAACGACGGCAGCCGCCGGTTCAGTCGGAGGAGGAGCCGCCATCACTTCGGCCATGGCTACCTGTGCACAAACGTGAAGGTATTACAAACAGAGCAAAAAAAAAATTATGAAAATCGGAGAAAGTGAGAGTTAGAGAGAGATTTACGATTTGGTCCGAGAGGAAGAGTGAAGCTAAACCCTAGAGGGAGCGGCTGCGCTTAGATATCTGTCGCTCTCTCTCTGGGACAACAATGGAAATGAGCAAAACCTAGTTTTTCAGTATTTATAGGGGCACTGGTTTAGGGTTTAAAGGGTTTGCTAGTGTGGACGACTGATCTGGTAAAAGTAGTCACGTGAGATCACGTGACTTTGGTTTTTTTTTTAATTAAGTTTTTTTTAGCATTTTTTTAATAAAAAAGGATAAATTATTCATCACCTTCTTTAAAATAATAATAATAAAATTATAACTTTAAAAATATAAAGAAATAAAATGGGGAATTATACTTGGACGTATCCATTAATTAAGTAAAAAACTTAATTTCCTCAAAAAAGAAATTAAAAAACTTAAAATTAAAATTCACTTAATTTTTCTATAACATTAATTCATTAAAAATTTGAAATTATTTTGGAACCTTTTTTAGGATTCCAATTAAATATATATGATGGACCATAGAGAGGATCTTATATTCTTGATTATTGTGGGGGGTGGAAACTCAAACTTATGTATTGTGCCCAAGGCCCTATTTGAAGGTTACTGTGTGTCCGAAAAGGGAAAATTGTTGAGAATGAATTTGCATGAAAGAAAGATACCTGCAAGTGAAGAGGATCAGTCCGAAGAGAGCACCAGTGTTCCGAAGAGATCATTCTCCTTGGATGTAAAGATTCTTGGTCAGGTAAATATCTGGGGGGTTCGAATGATCTTACTAATGACTTCAGCGATCTGGATAAGTTTTGGACATGCCTGGAGATAAGAAGAATGGAGAAATATCTAAAAGGAAAAGCTGACACCACCACATTAAATGCACTGCATCTGCTTTTCTGGCCGCATTAATGTGGAGAAGACCCTTGAACAGTGTCAATCCAGCTACTACCACTCACAGAAAGCTAAGGAAGAGATCTGACGTGACACGTACTCAAGTGGACACTTAAATGAAGAACAAGTGGACGCTGAAGATGGTAAGGAAGGATGCTATATAAAAGAAAAGCCTCTGGAGGAGAAGTGAGGACTTTTTGGAGAGTTGTATTGATTTTTCATTCAATAATATTCCTCTTCGGACATTAAATTGAAAAGTTTTGAAGTGTGTTTTTTATATCAGTTCTTTCTTGAACACCATAGTTAACTATTGTTTAGTCCACAATCAACCTAACTCTTTCACTCATTCTCTACAAATCCATTGTTCTGGGTTCATTGGGCTCATAATCCAAACATTTTGGGCTTAGGCCACAAAAATAGACCCTACAATTATGATTTGTGAAAAATTAACATTCTTTTTACTTAACATTGATAATTTTGTTAAAAGTTCATAACAATTTTTTTAAAAAGTGTGTAACATTTTAAGAATTTTGTAACTTAACTATTATTTTTTGGAATCTAACGAAAAAATTTAAGATTTAAATCTTTCCTTGCTTGCCTAATTATTGAATTCTAAAAACTGAAAAAAAAAAAATTCATAATACAATTTTATTTCTTAATTTACTAGAAAATGGAATTATAGATTATTACAACATTTGGGGGGGGGGGGGGGGGGTGTTAATCATATCATAAAGCATGAAAATTTTGAAATGAGGATTGACAATCATTTCATGAAACAGGAAATGTCAAATTTTAAAACATTTGTGGTTAATATAATTATAGTATCAATTATTAATAAACAAAAAATATTCATTTTTAAGACAATGTCTTAAATATTCACATTTGATATGGTGCTAGACGACACTTTGCTACATACACTCAGCATTCAAGCCAACTTTAGACAAACCACTTGTACAGATTTCAGACCATTTTGGTAGGGAAATTGTCACAACATGAATTCAGTAAGGCTTAAATTTGCTCTGTTTTGCTTATGGTAGAATTAAGCATATAGACAAAACGAGGCTTTCCAACGGTATCAAAATGAGCTTGATCTGAATGACATTTCTCCTATGTTTTGTGGTTTGGCTTTAGCACAAGTTCCTTGGGACTCTGGGAGCTTCTTCATCATAATATTGAAGAGATGAGTAAGAGGAAATAGGTGGAGGATGATGAATCAAAAAGTTAAAGCTAACTCTCGTGGTACCTCTCTTAGAATTTAATGGAGGCAGCTCAAGGGGAAGACATACTATTGCAAGATCAAGGAATGCGAAAGAACAACAAATAAATAAATCTCCAGAAAAAAATTTGGGTAAGAGGAATTTAATTAAACAATCCAAAGGCTACAAATACCACAAGCATTTGAAACTAGAGGATTCAAAATAGAGGAAGGGTAGAGCAAATAAACAAAGAGAAATACTAACGAGTGCCTTTAAGGTACTGATTAATAATCCATTTAAAGAAAGTTTTTATGAGAAATGAAAAAAATAATCAATATTTTGACAGTTTTTTTTTTTTTTTTTCCGCATAAAAGTGATATCAAAACTCGTTAGCATGACCTATAATCCAAACTATCACTACTAAAAGATCTTTCATTTGCCAAAAAGTCCGCGCATTAATTTATTTTGCGGAAGATGTGATGAGTGTGGGTTACCTCAAAAAGCTAGAGAGGGGACTTGCAATAAAAAATTAAAGTATTACGAGGGTTGAGATGAATCAGATAAAGCATCTTGTAATGTAAGGATTGTAAATTTGTAACCATAGCGTTTGCATCAAGCCCAATGTAAAGTTTTATGATATTTTAGATTCTTTGCTAGGTCAAGACCATCACAAAGACCCCAAAAAATTGTTAAGATGCAAAAGATGTGTTTATATAAAACTTGAGAAAAATGCTATGGACTATTGAGGAGGCTGCAAGCTGGCCTAACCATGCCCCTACTTGCCTAATGATAATCATAAGTTGAAACAGATTTAGCTTTTTTCAGAGGCTATTTGTCAACTAAGGTACTCCCCAGAGAGAGAGATTTGAAAAAAAAAAAAAAAAATCTTTTTNGTAAATTTGTAACCATAGCGTTTGCTTCAAGCCCAATGTAAAGTTTTATGATATTTTAGATTCTTTGCTAGGTCAAGACCATCACAAAGACCCCAAAAAATTGTTAAGATGCAAAAGATGTGTTTATATAAAACTTGAGAAAAATGCTATGGACTATTGAGGAGGCTGCAAGCTGGCCTAACCATGCCCCTACTTGCCTAATGATAATCATAAGTTGAAACAGATTTAGCTTTTTTCAGAGGCTATTTGTCAACTAAGGTACTCCCCAGAGAGAGAGATTTGAAAAAAAAAAAAAAAAATCTTTTTCAACCATAATATCCGTTTCATGATGGTTGTTTTTCATCATTAGGCCAAAGCACCAATTGAGTTTTGGAATAGATACTGTTTCCAGTTTTCATATTAGAAAACATGATATTTTAAATTAACTGAAACTCATTTTAGAAACTAAAGTTGATTATGATGAATCTAGCACTATTGAAATTAAATTAAGTTTTGTTAATTTTGTGAGTTTCCTTAATATTGACAGGAAATCAGGAGAGATCAATTTATTTTGAAAAAATGGGTATATGTGGATCCACACATGCGTGAATAAAAGGTTTTTCCCATTTTTTAAGTTGGGAATATAATGAAAATTTGAAGATAGTTAAACCTTGTAACAACTGGCTTGTGGCTTCAAATCTGAACAATTTTTTTTCCCACCTCAAAGCACTTGCATTAGAGCAACTAACTATTTTAACATTTTAGCAAATAAGTAGCAAAACTCACCTACCAAATAAATAGTGAAACTTGTGTAGATATTGGCCACTTTAGGGTCCATACCCCTCACAGTTTTGTCATTTACTAAAGTACACAGTAGTAAGAAAAAAGACTTCTACAGAAGGATCACTCCTTATAAGCGTATCCCCATATGTTTCTCCCACTGGTCTTTCACAATCCACCCCCTTACGGGTACGCATCCTCACGTGTGGGGCCCACACTTCTGACTGGGGAATAGCTCTTATATTTATCCAAACTTCAGAAGACATGATGAGAGCTTGTGCCTTGGACTTCAACGATAGCTAGAACAACCATTCAATTTTAGTGGAATATTTGCTTATAACAACAGTTATCAAGTATTAGGATGGATGATGAGATTGGTAAGAGTGGAATCTTGGGTCCTAAGATTGTTCAAAAGACTTGTGAAAAGATTAATGTAATTTGAGTAAGATTGCATGCGGCCCGTAGTAGACAATATCTACATAATTGGGGTGCGTCATTATTACTCATTACAATTAGCCTCACTAATTTGACATTCGAAGTTAACAAATGAACAACACTGTCGCCAATTCTAACGAGGGACTTGTTCATAGCCAAACAATTAAAACCCATTTTTTATGTTGTTTCAATCTTTTTTGAAGACTGCTAGAGACCTTTACACAATAAAACAGAGGGTATCAAGAACAAGATTAAACGGTTTATCTAGGTTAGGTTGTGATTATTTTTAGTTGATTGAACGATTTTTCTAGGTTGTTACAGCGATTGTGGGTCTTCCGGATTTGGTTTGAACGATTTTTCTATGTTGCTGCGGTAAATGGGGTTGTGATCCTTCCTTTTAATTTTTGTTGAGTTGATAAGTTGTTCAATCTCAGTTGTAGATTTTGGTGCATGATGTGATGTAGTTGCGTTTGATTCGGAAATGTTGATTTGGGAAAAATGGGATGAGAAGAAAAAAAAAAAAACTTGAAGAGAAAAATATAGTATTTAATAATTTAAAAGAAGTAAAAATCAAGTTTTGAGCAAAATGAAGTTTTTTGGGTCAATATAGCTAAAATCCTATCAAGACTAATGCACTCTTACAAGTTATAACAATAAAAGCATTCACATCCGGTCTTCTAAATGGTATATGTTGGTATAATTTAGCATTAAAGTACAAAAAACCACCATTACCCAGCCTTCCAATTCTAAAAAGATTTACAATCTTGGTACAATGCTGTCTTACTTATACAACGGTACTATAGCTCCATTGTATAATTTTTTATATATTTTATTCCCTCTACAGTACCATATAAATTTATAGTTTATCTCTCTTTCTTTCATTGCTTTGATTCTCTCTGTCTTCCATCTCTTCTCTCTCCCTTCTTCTTGTTCTGCCTTCTCTACTCCTCAAACCAGAAACTACCTTTTCTCAAACCCAAAACCCTGTGTGGTGGTGGTAGCGGTAGAGGTAGGCGTGGGTTGTGTGGCGGTGTGGGTTTGTGTCAGTGGTGTTGGGGTCAATGGTGGTGATCAGTGTGATGGAATGGTGAGGTAGAGATCGGTGGTGGTGGGTTTCAGTGTCGTGGTTGTCGGCGAGATTGACAGTTTGTGTTTTTTTTTTCCCTCCTCTTGGTGATTATGTGGTGATTGTTTCTTGTGAATGTTGTTGTTGTTGGTGGTTTTTGAAGGTTTCTTTGTGTTTTTTTTTTTCTCTATAGTGGCTTTTTCTTGTGGTTGTGGTTGGTGGGTGGTCTAGTGGTGAGTTGTGGGTTTGCTCAAATTGGTGATGGGTTTGTTGTTTGAGTGGTGGGTTTCCAGTGGTATTTGGCAGTTTGTGTTTTTTTTTTTTTTTTTCTTAGTGGTTCTTGTGGTGGCAATTTCTAATGTTTGTTGTTGTTGTTGGTGGGTTTGCTGGTCTGAGTGGGTGGGTTTGCTTGGATGTGTGTGGCAGTGGTGGAGGCCGGGTTTTTAAAAATATTTTTTTTATGGTGAATTTTAGACACAGAAATGAAGAGGAAAAGAGGCTGAGAGAATGATTGAGAAAAGAGAGAGAGGTGATGAAATTAATATTTTATTAAATAGATGATATAAATAAGAAATGAGATATTGAACGTATTATAAAATAGAATGGCATACTAGAGAAAGTAACTTTTGAAATGGTAAAATGGGATAATTTGTAAATACCGTATGTGAATACTCATCATGGTGAATTCCATTGATACTGCGTTAGTTTTGCCTTATTGGTGGAACCCAAGCACAATTGATACTGCGTTAATTTTGCCTTACTGGTGGAACCCAACCACAACATGATCTTCAATTGATATGAGAGAAATACAATAGCCTTCTTTTTAGGATCTCCATTGAGTTGTGAGATAAAGAACACAACAGCCACCATTTAAAAAAAAAAAAAAATTCATGTGAGAGTAAACCTGGCTAACATTAGGGTAATCAGGCAAGCCAGAACTAAGTGGTCAGGTTTAATTTGGCATAATAATGAAGGTGTAATGTTTAAAGTAACATTTTTACAAGTTTATAGGATTTAATTTGTCACAAAGACAAAAATTACTGGGATTTTCTCCTCTATCCTCAACACTATCAAAATTACTATTAGGTATGAAAAGAAAACCTAAATGAAATATATTGATACAAATACACATATTTAAACATCCTTGGCCCTAATAAAATTGACATATGAGACCTCCTTTGGCCCTAATAAAGCGTCACTAGAATCCGGACCATCTTGATTATGAAACTTCCCATTATGCAAACTAACAATTGATAATCTGCAAGTGTTATGTAATGATTTCATAGGTTTAACAGAGTTCAGCATAGTCGCATCCCACATTTTAAAGTTTAAATAATAACCATCAAGCAATGAGCGCAGTGTAGAGAGGAGCACTAAAATTTAGTTGGGGCCAGCAAGAGTGCAATACGAATATGTCAAACCAAACTTAGTCTTTCAAATATTAAAGATTGAAGCATCCAATGCAAATATTTCATCTCAAAATTCAAGTTGTTATACTTAATTTCAGACATATAAACTAAAAACAACATTGTGGCAACATGTCAACAACAACAACAACAACAATAAAGCCATTAACTAACTAACACATCATGAAAGCAGTACTGCCTGAGCTGCCAAAACTGAGAGGATAGGAGGTGAAACCAACGAGAGCCCATCAACGCAACCTTCTGGCTTCTCTCTCAGACTCGAGCAAGGTAAGGATGTCACCTTCCCTCACTGGTCCCTTAACATTCCTCATAATGAACCGGTTCTGATCATCCAGAAACTTGACTCTGACCTGAGTCACCTGACCTCTGGATCCAGTCCGACCCATAACTTTCACCACGACTGCGTGCTTCACCTGAGATTCCATCCTGCACAAGTAACAAATAATATCAGTAAAACAAAATTTTCACACAAAAGCTGACATGAAAATATATGAACATCTATGCAAATTATTGACAAAAAAAATTGTTTAAGGATCTGGGGATTCAATCTCCTGCGAAAACATAAACCCATACCCATTGCCAGCTTCCAATCAAATACAATATGAACAATACCGACTAATACTTATGTTATAATATTGTCACTAGCATTACAAACTTGCTTTTGTATATAGCAAACAACATAACCAAATAAAGTAAATTATGCAGGTGTCCTGTAACAATGATTTTATTCACTCGTTAAAAAAGGATCCAAACACCATTAACAGTTCCAGAAATACATTTATAGCTCGCAATATCATCAAAGAATTTAAAACCAAAGTGGGTATTTCTATTCAAAACCGTAAAGAGTAAACTTGGAGAGCTACAAGCATATACAATTTGCAAACCAATATTTACAATAATTTCAACAAGTCAGTCCATAGCTCCTACATCAAAAAGCTTCCAACTTTCGTCTATAATAATTCGGTTATTGTCTAAAACATAATAATAGCAGATTCCTAGGTTTTCCCAGGTACCAAACAAAGATCAGAGGGCTTTTTCTCACAAATATAGACAGTATTGTTATTACAAATATAGAACAACTAGCAGATCTACAAAATAGGAAAAAAAACCCTTTCAGCAACAAAGATATTTAAGACACAACAGTTAAGGAAAAAATAAAATAAAACAAAGTTGGAAAGAAAATGAAAAGAGAATACCTGAGCTGAGCTGAGCTGAGTGAGGGAGGGAAGGCTAGAACTAGATGATTTTGTAGCTGCGCTCTCTTCGGAGTTCTTGCCTTGAACCGAGAATGGAGGCGAAAAACCCTAGTCTTTGAATTTATAGAGACCCCTCTATGCTAAATTACCATATTAGCCACGAGGGTTTCTTGAATGGTTAGGTTGTGGTGTTGGGTCCAAGTTGAGGTCACTGCTTCGTTATTTATGATTGGAATCAATAATAATAATAATAATAATAATAATAGTAGGTGAAATTGAGAGAAATTTAAATTATAATTTTAAATTAGTGTTCTAATTTTATGATATGTGTTTTAAATTATTTATTTTTAAAGAATTTTATTTCTTAATTTTAGAATTAAATGTGAGACCACATCATAAATATTCATTCAAGTGAGTTATTAAGTATAAAAACTAAAGAGTCTAAAATAAATGTATTGTAAAAATTAAAAAAAAAAAAGTGTTTCACAATAATTAAAAAAAAATTGACAATTTACATTTTATACCTAATAATATCCTTCCAAAATTTTTTAAAGAGTTAACAAAATATAAAAATGATTATCAATAATATTTAAATTATATATATATATAAATTATATTATGCATTTTATTGTATATTTTTTAAGTGTATTCATGCATATGCATGGAATTACAAGTTAGTTAATTTAATTTCGGATTGATTATTTAATGGGATGTAACTTTTTAAATGTAAAAAATTTAGTTGGTACTTTTTTTTTAAAATTATTTAATAATTTGATAATTGACTACTATGCACTCTTAGAGTGAGAGTCACTCTATAAGTGCTTGTGGAGGGCAACTGTTATTTCATCTACCAAACATTAATGTATTAAGCAAATTTAAACTAAGAAAGTGAAAAATTAGCAACTCTATAAATGAAAATAATAAAAATATATCGTTTTATGATATATTGATATTAAAGGGTAATCTTACTACTTTTGAAATTCTAAGGTTGAACCACTGCGTGGATGTAACTTGATAGTAAGAGTTCTTGTATTACTTTACCTGATAACTGATTTGAATGATAATCACGTCATGGTCTCAATGGCACACGTGATATTACCCATTACCTTCACATAGATACCTCATTCTTAATTTAGCGAAAAAAAAAAAAAAAATTCTAAGGATAAAAGCCACGACCCAAGATGATTTATGTTATTTGTAGTAGATTTTCTATTGCATATGCACTCCCTAAATTACGGAACTTGCAATAAAGTTTCCTCTTAATTAATTTGAAGATGGCAACTTCAATAAATTTAAAATAAATAAATACATTAATGCAAAAAACGAGAATGAGATTGGATCCTAGACCTAGTTACAATATGAGTAAAAAGGAAAATAATATAGACAAGTCACTTAATCTATGTCCTTAAATTTAATTTTATAGGCTAAGCTGCGAAATGATAAAATTTTATGTCCATTTTGCTTTGTCATAAGATTGATGTATTCAAGTACAATGACTAATATAAACCAATTTTACCATTATATCACTCAAATAATTAAAAAGAGAACATATGAAGAGTTTGACAAAAAGTCCACATTTACCATTCAACCAGAAGGAAAACTAAAGCTAATCAAGATAAACAAGTTGTAATCCTAAGATTCTCAAATAAGGGTAATTATTGAATATTATTGAAGTACCATAAATGCATGCTCTCATTTCTCACATAATTGTGAGTTCCATTAATTAAATTTATGGTGTGATCCATAATTCATGTGAGAGGGAGAAATACGTATTTATGGTATTCACAAAATATTTAATAATTTTCTCTCAAACAAAACATAAAGATCCTTACCATAAATGAAACTAGAATTAAGCTATAGCCATAATTTACGTGAACAAACTACCTAAACCTCCTAAAAAAAAAAAAAAAAAAAAACTACCTAAACCTAAAATGCAGGAGAATAATTATAATGCACGAAATGTGTGATCCCGTGAAACTGCTAAGAATGCAATACATTTTTATTTTTTTTATTTTTTTTATTTATGTTTATTTGTTAGAAACAAACACACACATAAAGATAAAGTAGAGGATTTGGGAGTTCTAACACAAAGAGAGTACTAATAATGCAAACCTAAATACTAATTCTACGTAACAATATTAAATTCTACAATATTTATTGTACAAATTCGACAAAAAAAAAAATGTTAATTCTTTATTGTGCACAACAATATTAAATTTCAAATCAGTTTAATGGGCAATCACATGTGAAAGCATTTTTTTCTCCCCAAAAAAAAAAAAAAAAAAACACGTGAAAACATTTTAATTCTACATTAGTTTAATGGGCAATCACATGTGAAAGCATTTTTTTCTCCCCAAAAAAAAAAAAAAAAAAACACGTGAAAACATTTTAATTCTACATGGTATACAAAATTTATTTGTAAATTAGAACCAATTTGTATTTTCATTTTCCATTATTTTATACAGTACAATAATTAGAACATAATCCTGTAACTTCAAAGCTTAAATGAAAATAATGTTAATTTATGTGAATATATATATATATATATATATATTTTACCTACATCAAAACTTGGTTAATGGAGCCAATCCTGTACTTTTTTATCCATCAATGTCTTAATCCTCCCCTCCGTCGGACCCTGTGTTTTTTTTCCCTCAACTAATACCGTTCCTTCTCTTGATGGGAAGGCTTCTCAAAAAAAAAAAAAACTTAATTTTGTTTGCTAAATTAAAACTAGAGTTTAATTATAATGTATACACAATAATACAAATGGGGATGTAGCTCACATGGTAGAGCGCTCGCTTTGCATGCGAGAGGTACGGGGTTCGATACCCCGCATCTCCATCTTTTTCCTCTTTTCTATGCTTTGCAGCTTGTTAATTTTGTGTTTGTCCTTTTTGAGTCTGTTGACCTTTTACCGCCTAGTTCTACTAGACTTTCTAGTTGGTGTTTAGTCGTGTAACTAAAAACGAACGGTGTGAAAGTGAAACCAATTTGAAGCTCTATAGCCTGCTAAAAAGACTGACCCCACTTCTCGACGTGGACTAGTACTTGCCTCACTTCTTCACTCTTCTCATTCCCAATCCCTCTCTTTCTCTCTCTCTCTCTCTCTCTTTGCATGGAGCTCTCACTCTCTCCTTCGTCTTCACTTCCAATTCGCCACTTAAACACACAGTTTAAGACACCCTTTCCCTTTCATCATACAAAGATACCCACTAAGCCCACAACTACCAAATCTCACCACTCTCTCTTAAGATTAAGATTTCCTTCACTTTCCCTTTACACTCACACTACTTCCTCAATCCCTGCTTCAACCACACTACACACAAGGCGCAATTCCATCCGGGTACGTTTCATTTTCTTAAACTACTTTGATTTTTTTGTCAAAATAAAAAATAGGGAGTAATTGGAAAGGAAACATATTCAAAAATTGTTTCTTTGGGTCTGTTTAATTTCTTGAAATTCATGTGTTTTATACAAATATCATCACTTTTGCACTTTGCCCAGTTCATTTTTACTCTAGATAAACGAAAATGAGCAGTTCAGGCAGGATAGTACTAGACAGTAATACAATAAGGACATGATTTTTGGTGTATAAAAAATGATAATTTGATTCGACAATGTCATCTATTCAATTCTAGAACTTGATTCGGTTTAATATAATACATTAATATATCCAAGTTGGGTTCTTTGCGGTTACTGAGACTAAAGACTATAATCTCTATGAGTGGCATTAATGTGAAGTGGGATATTGCCAGGCCTGCACTCAGGTTGGAGCAGCTGGATCTGAGCCAGTACTGAATAAATTTTCGGATTTTAAAGATGCGTGCTGGAGATTTCTTAGACCACATACCATTCGGGGAACAACTCTAGGGTCCATGTAAGTGATTACCATAAGATGACATTTTTTAATGTGGGTTTGCTGACCTTTTGCTCAATCCATGCCTTAATCTTTAATATGTTTGCAGTGCTTTAGTGGCAAGAGCGTTGGTTGAGAACTCGCATTTGATAAAGTGGACTCTACTACTTAAG
Source organism: Quercus suber (assembly GCF_002906115.3). Classification (NCBI taxonomy): domain Eukaryota; kingdom Viridiplantae; phylum Streptophyta; class Magnoliopsida; order Fagales; family Fagaceae; genus Quercus; species Quercus suber. The sequence continues at coordinate 716,086 of NW_027069510.1, forward strand.
GCATTCTCTGGTCTTTTTGCTTTACTATGTGGGAATGGCTATATAGTTGGAATTAATCAGATCTACGATGTTCAAATCGACAAGTAAGTTGTGAACATGTACACGGACTTTTCCGTTACTTGTATATTGCATGTTGAAAACAATTTATATAACTGGTTCAACTCAAAATGGCTTGGATCAAGATTCTCCCTGGTTTGTTAAACTGTTTGTGGAAGTATGCATGTTAAATTTTATGAACTTAGCCTCTTTCTGTTTCATTTGCAGGGTAAACAAACCTTATTTACCTATAGCAGCAGGGGATCTTTCAGTTCAATCTGCTTGGTTTTTGGTGATATTTTTTGCAGTGACTGGCCTATTGATTGTTGGGTTGAACTTCGGCCCTTTCATCTCCTCTCTTTACTGTCTTGGTCTTTTTCTTGGCACCATCTATTCAGTTCCTCCATTTAGGATGAAGAGATTTCCAGTTGCAGCATTTCTTATAATTGCCACGGTATGGCTTGTTTTCTCCCCTGATAACAATTTTGGCTATTGAAGACCACACAAGTTAGATAACTTGATATCTGTTTAGGCTGAGGCACAAACTTTGAAAAACATGATTGGTGTGTAAGATTAAGTCATCCTCAATTTCACTGATTGATGATGAAGGAGAAAAGTGTTGTTAGATTACATTTTAAAATCACCAATATTTAACTTATTTCTGAGAAAGAAAAGGACAACTTTTTGTAATAGAAATACAAAATAGCTCATTTTAAGCCGTGGCCAGTGAAGTTGAAAAGGGTTATCAATTCACATTCTAAGATGACATTGTCCTCACTAAGGTCAGAGGAAATAAGAAGACCCTACCAAAAAAGAAAAGTAGCTACACACACATGCACGTACATACATTTGTACCCACACTCGTATTATTTAGTTATTTATTTGTAATGAAGTAGTAAAACTTAGAGCCATGTACCTATCCAAAAAAAAAAAAACTTAGAGCCAAGAAGAATAAGTTCAATGGGATTCAAGTCTGAGAAGGAAATTTTTTTTTTGTCAGGTTTCCAGGTGGGAAACATGGTGATGGAGATTGTTGTTGCATACAATTGATGATGTTATTTTGCCTGCGTTAGCACAATAATTTACAATTTAGCTTGCCAGATGAATTTCTAGAACAGACCATGGAATTAACCAAAAAAAAACTTTGCAGGTACGGGGTTTTCTTCTTAATTTTGGTGTATATTATGCCACTAGAGCAGCCCTTGGACTTACATTTGAGTGGAGGTGGGTTACCATTTATTATATATCCATCATAAGCTAGTTGAGTAATATGAAACTGTAGCTCACATGTTTCACCCAGGGTTCAAAGAAATGGGCATTATGGGCTTCCTGAATCACCAGCCCAGGATCTTTTAAGTTGATGCCTTCATTGTAACTTATAACAAGAAGCAAATTAATTAAAGTTAGAATTAGGTTTTGGCAATACGTACTTCAGTATATAGAGGGCTTCAGAAAGATACCCCTATCTATCTGGTCTGACTCCAGTCCTCGGAAGATCTAGAACCACCTTGGCTATCATAGTTGGTTCCACTCCATAATTAAATACTCATAATATCTGCTTGGTAAGAACTAGTTCAAGATACCCTCCCGCTCAGATATAGACCTGTGAGAGTTACCAAAATAAAAGATAAATGAGTTCTTTGCATTGTACTCCTAGTTCTTGTCTAAAGGTAAAAGTTCTTCTGTATGACTTGTTGGCCTTCATTTTTCCAACCTGGGATCTGGTATTTAGGGAGTTGGCCTGACTTATTCTATTTTTATTTTCATTGCTTAAAATTGCAACCAGTGCCTAACTTGAGTCACGAATTAGAGTTAGAGTTTTTATGCCTTGGAACCTTTCCGGAAAAATGAACTCCACCAGATCAAAAGTAACAGACTATCCTGATTTTTGTGTAAAGGATGAGCTATATGGGTTAATGCAGCACCTATTTTGATTTTTTTTTTTTTTTTGTGTGTGGAAATTTGGACCTATGTATGATATTTCAGCTTCATGTACACATCTTCAAAATTTTGAGACGTCAATTTCCATCTGCAGCTCACCTGTGGCTTTCATCACTAGTTTTGTGACAATGTTTGCCCTGGTCATTGCCATAACAAAAGATCTTCCAGATGTAGAGGGTGATCGCAAGTAAGTTCCAGGCTTCTGTTTTTTAATTTACTTTTCTCTTTGAGCTGCTGATATCTCATTTACCTCTATTTTTTTTTTCATACGAATTGTATGTATTCTGATTTCTACAAGCATTAATTTTGCAATTTGCTATCTTATTTCTTGAAACTTTTTCTCACATTTTAAAATCCAAAGTCCAAACCCAACCCAGCTGTTTCTTTTCTCCTCATGAAGTCAGTCATCTCTTGTTTAATTAATCAACGTTCATCTAATACCAATCTAATTTAATCATTATTACAGGTATCAGATATCAACCTTTGCAACGAAGCTTGGAGTCAGAAACATTGCGTTCCTTGGTTCTGGGCTTTTGCTATTAAATTATGTTGCTTCTGTATTGGCAGCAATTTACATGCCTCAGGTGAACATGTTTCTGTTGAAGTTATCCTGTTTGTTTTTACACGTTTCTGCACAGCTTATGCATATATGTATTCATTCTTAATATTCTTCAGCAAAGATGAGCCCAAACTGAAGTCCTTCAATTACATGTTTACAGGCTTTCAACCGTAGCTTAATGATACCTGCTCATGTAATCTTGGCATTGATCTTAATCTTCCAGGTTTGTTTCTTGGGATTTATAACTCGTCTGATTACCACAATAACCAGTGTGTCATTTCTGTGAATATTTATGCATTGAACACTTTTTCATTGAAGGACCATGACGTTTGCTTTTCCTCTTGATATTGAATTTCTTGTTTACCCAATGTTTTGATTGGGAGGAGATTCTAGTATATTCCAGCCACCCTTCCCATTTTCTCTCCTCTCCCTCCATTCCAAACATACCGTAATAGAATAATGCAGGAAGTTGCATAAATGTTTTGAAAGGAATCTGATTATGGCTTAAATGATTCTTTAAAAAGTTTCCCAATGACTAATTTTTGGTTTTATATCATATTGAACTGTACTTGCCAATTTATAGTGGTTGACATCAGGTTGATGCACGTATCTCATTGTACCCTTCATCTCTTGGACTAAGATTTTGACCAACCCCAACACCTTCCAACCCTCACACACACATACACACACACACACACACATTCATGCAGATATTTTAAATTTTAAAAGCTCGGACTTACAATTGCTTTTGTTGTAATAACAGGCATGGGTATTAGAACAAGCAAATTACACTAAGGTAATTCATTGCTTGATGTTGCATGAACTTATGGTAGCAAGTTTTCATCAATTTCATTACTTTAGCTGGAGGTTTCCTTGAATGCATACTCTCATCTCTAATTACCCAAAAAAGAAAAGGTTATTATAAACGATCTCCTTGCGGTTAGTAGTAATTACAAATGAACTCCTTATCTTTTAAAAACTGTCATTGAATTTCTCTGTGGTTTGAAGTATAAGGAAATTATCATTAGTTCCACCTCAATTGACAGATTCTCCACATGACACACTGAGATCACATGAAACACAAAATTTAGCCCTCAATTGGCCCTCTGAAATAGGCAGGAACATAGTCCAAGAACATAATTGTTTTGCTATCTGTTAGATGAAGCTTTAAGCCACACCGAGAGTTAATTAAAAGCTAAAATTTTCATTTCAAGTGACGTGTGTCACATGGGAGAATGCATCAATTAGAAAGGAAATATGTTTCCTTTTACTCCAAGAGTCAGGTAATTTGCAATTATCCAAGCTATAAGGAGATAATTTGTAATTTTCCCTTATATTCCCTGAACATTTCTCATTCGCTTTTTTTGGCGGGTGGGGGGTTAGTTGCCCGTAGAAGTTTGATTAATAGTGAGGGCTGTTGTACAATATATTCTGCATGTGCAACTAATTTGAGTGAAGTTCTTCTACGTTATTAAAAAAATAAAAAATAAAAAGAAGAAGAAGAAGAAAGGCAAAATGGAGTGATCATGTCTCCATGATGCATGCATACCTCTGATTGGTAGACGTTTTAACAAAACTAGTTACACTTTGTTTGAGAGGCATATAACCAATTTCAGCCTTTTAAAAACATCCAAACAAGATGGAGGAAAACCATTCTCGTTTACTTTCTTCCCCATTACTCTCCTCCCCTTTACTCTCTTCTCCCACCAAACTTCCAAACATAGCATAAAAGGTCAATTCTGTTTTAGCACGTGATCTTAAGTTTGATTTCATCGTGCAGGAAGCAATTGCTGGGTTCTATCGATTTATATGGAATCTCTTCTATGCTGAGTACATTATATTTCCTTTCATCTAGCAAATTAATCTTTATTTTTCCTGATCTCTTATTAGAAAGAGAGAGCTTTTGTAAATAACAGAGAATGCTTTCAGATATTGGTATATTGTTGTATGCATTATATGATAAAACTTTTCCTGCGTTAAATTGTGTTGCTTGGCAAGCAAAAGTAACATGTTGTACTCGACATAACGATATAATAATACTTCTACGCTGAGAATAATCGCTGGATTAATGCTAGTGGGTTTTCTGGTTTTAGTCTATTGCTGTAACACTAACCTTGTGAGAAATTAACAAGCGTTACCCCCACTTGCCAATGTGAGAAATTAGCTCATCGACAACAATAACAGCAACGAAGCCTTGCCTTAGCCCCCAAATGCTCACAAAACCAAAAATTAAAAAGAAGTCTGTCGAGTGTAAAATGAGAACATTGTTCATGTTATGTTGTGGGAATTGCCCAAATTGGCACTTAAAGCAAAATTGAGTGGTAACATAAAGTAATTGAAGTAGTGTTAATTGAAAGACTCTGTGTTACATAAGTAACTCGAAGGTGGAGGGAACTTGAAGGTGGAGGGTGCTGCATCCTCGTTGCCTTTCTTTTATGAATAAAGATACTTACACACTTTTATACATTCATCTTAAACTGTAATGTGATACGCGATTTCACAATTTTGTTGTTTTACATTTTGTTTGGGAGGAGGAAATAGAATGAAATAAAAAGAATTTTTTTTAGAATGTTCCTTGCATTTTCTTGTTTGAGAGTTCTAACTATAGGCATTTTAAGCCCCATATATTAGCAAATAAATAAAAATTAATTTTTTTTTTATCAAATTAAAATTGGGGGAAAATATTCTATGTGGCTCCTGATATTTGCTATGACCTATGAGTCCTAACTCCTTGTTTTCTATATGTGAGAGCTTTAGAGTGTTAATTTCATTATTTATCTCCCACGCACAAGCTCAAAAACACTCTCTCTTAAACAAAGCAAAACAAAACCCAAAAGATCAAACAAAAATCAAACAAAGTAAACAAAAATCAAGTGCAAACCTTGCTTACTTGTACACATTGTTGAAAATTTTGTCACTCAAGCATAAAAATGTCATTTTTCTAAGCTATATATGTTTGTAGCTGCGAGACTCATTCTTCTCCGTTCAAATTGTTGCCTTCAAATTTGGCTCTAAAACTCTTTCAAAATTGTGTTTTAAGTCACTAGTTTGGTATGTCATTTCAAACAATAATTTTTAGTGTTTAAACACTAAAAACTGTAGTTCTAAAAAAAAAAAAAAAAGGCGTTTGGTAGGAATGTTTTTTTAGGAGTGTTTGAATTACGTTGCTCATTTTAGGGTGTTTAAACACTGAATTTGGAAAAAATCTTTTATTAGTTTTTAAATTTCAAACAACGTTACTTAATGAAACTTTTGTAAATATTTTGAAAAACATGAGGCTTACTTTTTTTTTTTGAGAAGTAAATACTTGCTGATATAATATTAAGAAGATGGAAAATCAACTAGAACAAAGGACATAACATCCGTTGGAACACACTCCAACCAGATTTGAGAAGAAAAAGATTGTCTCGCACGCTGGGCAAAGGCATGTGCGACTGCATTACCTTGCCGACCTACGTGAGCGAAAGAAATACTCATAAAAGAGTTTGAATACGATTTGATATCCTGAATAATATGTCCTCCCATGGAATTTTCCATTCCGGGTCTCCTTAAAGCATTGACCACAGATTCAGAGTCTCCTTCACAAACCACCTGGGAATGGCCCGATTCTACAGCAAAAGTGATTGCACGCCTGGCAGCAAGAAGCTCCAAAATTTCGACTGACGGAGGTTTCTCAATCTGTTCAGATAAGGTAGCCAACACCAGCCCCTCACCGTTACGTATAACCACGCCCAACCCCGCCATATTTGACTCCCTGAACCAAGCACCATCATAATTTGTCTTTACCAAGCCCGCTGTTGGAGGTACCCATTTGCGAAGACCAGCCGACGATTGTGAGGATGTGCTCTGACCAAGTCCTTGAATTCGCCGAGATAATTTCTAGCAAAACTAGCAATATTGTGAAGGGGCAGGGGATGGTCATGTAGACGAGTTTTGTTTCTTTGGAACCAAATTGACCAGGCCGTAGTAGCAAATAGAGAAAGTATTGCCGGTTTGACTCGGATCTTTTGCAGAACATCCGAGAAAGAATCAGAAGCCATTGAGCTCCGATCCACCCAATCGAAATCCGAATTCCAAATCACTCTGATGCAGTCGCAGCTCCATAAGGCGTGAACTACAGATTCTGAAGCAACAGAACAACGAGGGCAGCTCGACTCTTGAAGGATTTTACGTTTCAGCAGATTTTCTTTTGTGGGAAGCGAATTTGAACAGGCCCTCCAGAGGAAATGCTTAATCTTACCCGGAACATTCAACTTCCAGATGCATTTCCAGAACCCCTGCGAAGAAACTGGAACTTGTAAACGATTCAAGTCAGGAATGGGAAGCTCGCAAAGGAGCTTATAGCCTGATTTCACTGAGTAGCAGCCCGATTTTTCTGGTCTCCAAACCAAGGT
>NW_027069510.1:724178-730102 GCF_002906115.3 Quercus suber
ACCTTGGTTTGGAGACCAGAAAAATCGGGCTGCTACTCAGTGAAATCAGGCTATAAGCTCCTTTGCGAGCTTCCCATTCCTGACTTGAATCGTTTACAAGTTCCAGTTTCTTCGCAGGGGTTCTGGAAATGCATCTGGAAGTTGAATGTTCCGGGTAAGATTAAGCATTTCCTCTGGAGGGCCTGTTCAAATTCGCTTCCCACAAAAGAAAATCTGCTGAAACGTAAAATCCTTCAAGAGTCGAGCTGCCCTCGTTGTTCTGTTGCTTCAGAATCTGTAGTTCACGCCTTATGGAGCTGCGACTGCATCAGAGTGATTTGGAATTCGGATTTCGATTGGGTGGATCGGAGCTCAATGGCTTCTGATTCTTTCTCGGATGTTCTGCAAAAGATCCGAGTCAAACCGGCAATACTTTCTCTATTTGCTACTACGGCCTGGTCAATTTGGTTCCAAAGAAACAAAACTCGTCTACATGACCATCCCCTGCCCCTTCACAATATTGCTAGTTTTGCTAGAAATTATCTCGGCGAATTCAAGGACTTGGTCAGAGCACATCCTCACAATCGTCGGCTGGTCTTCGCAAATGGGTACCTCCAACAGCGGGCTTGGTAAAGACAAATTATGATGGTGCTTGGTTCAGGGAGTCAAATATGGCTGGGTTGGGCGTGGTTATACGTAACGGTGAGGGGCTGGTGTTGGCTACCTTATCTGAACAGATTGAGAAACCTCCGTCAGTCGAAATTTTGGAGCTTCTTGCTGCCAGGCGTGCAATCACTTTTGCTGCAGAATCGGGCCATTCCCAGGTGGTTTGTGAAGGAGACTCTGAATCTATGGTCAATGCTTTAAGGAGACCCGCTTTCCAGGCATTCTGAACAGTGTCATGGCAGCCTTGTTTCTCAAGCCACATATATTCAAAACGCCAGGGACGTTGGGGCTTTGTAATGATCCCCTCAGGTAGGACCAAGATAGGACAATGATCAGAGGAAGCACAGACCAACGTTTTTACCTTTGTTGCAGGGAATAAGTTAAACCAGTCATTTGTACTGACAGCTCTGTCCAACCTTTCCCAAACCACACCACCACCCGGATGAGTTTTGTACCACGTGAACTTGTTACCCACAAAACCAAGGTCAAACAACCCGCACTCGTCTAGAGCTTCACGGAATTTCTGCATCTGTCCATAAGGTCGTAAACGGCCCCCCAATTTTTCGTGAGACTTCAAAAGTTCATTAAAATCCCCTCCATATAGCCACGACACAGAGAAGCGATTATTTAAATCACGTAATAAATCCCAAGATTCCATATGGAGCTGTGTTTTCGGAGCTCCGTAAAAACCCGTAAAGCGCCAAACATTTTCCATTCCTCTGTTTATCAAGACATCAATATGGTTCTTAGATGAAGACATAACTTGTAAGTCAAAATCTTTCTTCCAAAACAACACCAAGCCACCACCACGAGTTAACCTTGAAACCCCGTGGTAATGACCAAAACGAAGTGAATCACGCAGACCAGCTAACCTAGAATCATCCAGCCATGTTTCGGTTAAAAACACCACTGTGGGATCTTGTGCCCGGATTAAATCACCGAGCTCTTGAACTGTTTGCCGGTTCCCAAGCCCCCAACAGTTCCAACAGAGGATACTCATTGCTCCCGGCGGGGTTGCTCCGCAACCTCCACCGATCCCCACTGTGAAGCAAAGAGCCCACATTGTTTTCTTGTCACCTCCTCTGTCTTTTGTTTTTTTTCCTTCTCTGTGTTGAGTTTATCACGGGCCTGAGTCTCCCAAACTTTACGTTTTAGGCCATCAGCCCCAAAAGTAACTTCCTCCCCTACATCATAATTTGGCCCTTTTGTTATTCTGGTCCATTGGCCTTTCTTATTTTCCTTTTGTGGGCCGGGCCCAAGTCCTATTTTGCCTTTCCCATCCAGTCCATTAGGAGCTTTACTTATTCCTTGTTCCATGTCTGATCCCAACCAAACTATTTCATCATTCTGACACTCGAACTTTTGTAGGTCACTGTCAATTTCTTGGAGTTTAACTAAAAAAGGGTCACCCTCAGCGTATGTACCCGTATATTTAGGATCAAGTACCGGGTTTGATATCTTTTGAGAGAGCTCCCCAATACCCAATGAGGATTCGCCCCCCTTTGTGCTAACGTCTCCTTTGTTGGGGTGATGGGAAGCAGCTGGAGGTGAGGAAGATGCAGCTTTCTCCAGAGTGTCAGTTGTCATTTCTACATCAATCTGCAATCTCGAGGCCACTGGAACATCCGCATTTAATGTATTCCCCGCCGCAGCCGAGGTTTCCAAGTCTGCCTTTTCACTAAGTGGGGTAGGACAAGAATTTTCCGGTGGAACAGCCATCTCCGACTGCCTACCTGAGCTTGCACTTGGCTTCTCTCGGCTAGGTTGATGACCCTCTCTACCTTGATAGAAGCCCGAAACATGCAAAACAGTTTTCCTTGGGTTAATATTCAGAGAAGCACGCATGAAAGGCCCAAATTGTTTATCTTGCTGCTTAAGGGTACCCTTGCTTTCAATCCAAACAGGGCAGTCTCTCTCGGCATGGTCAGGACGCCCACACCAGTAGCATAAAATAGGTAATCTTTCGTATTTGAATGATACCCAGACACGGTCACCCTCTTCCAGGTCCACAACTCTTCCACGGCATAATGGTTGGGTCACATCTACTCTGACCCTGACCCGCACAAAACTACCACCTACCTCCGTTGGGTGAGTTTTTGAGAGGCATACCTCTCCAGCTGAACTGCAAATATCCTCTGCCACCTCCTTTGTCATGTATCTAACAGGAATATCAAAAACCTGTACCCAAAGAGAGGTTTTGTTAAAACTAACATCTTGTAAAGGAATGTTTCTTTCATACTTCTGAACCACCACCAAGTGTTTGTCAAAAGTCCAAGGCTCACTGAGTAAAACTCTGTGAACATCTTCCTGATTTCCGAAAACAAACAAAAGAATATGATTTCCCATGTCTTTTATTGTGAACCCATTTAACGCTCTCCACAGTGGTTTGAAGGTCCTACCAACAGCTTCCACATTCAAAGTTCTTCGGGTTAAGAACTTTGCAGCGATGATATGTTCATTAGAGCCTCTGTTTTTTCCCAACATAATTTTGTCTCCCTCTCTGTCTAGTAGCGAGAGCTTAGTCCATTGTTTTGAGAGATCTTCCATGACTGCTAACTCATGATTAGAATATTAGAGAGAGAGAGAGAGTAGAAGTAAAAAAAGAAAGAACACCACACTGTTTCCCGAATCCCTTGAAGGATGAACCCACTAGCCCTACAGACAAACAGAGTTGTCTCAGGGGAAAGATAATCCTTCAGAAGAAGGAACGACCCATTTCACAACCGTAGGACAGACTTGGGAGAAACCAAGTCAACCCCAGCGATAGGAAAACTTTTTTCCAGGCAAGCAAAATAACATGAGGCTTACTTGATTAGACAACACATAAAGCTTCATTTTTCAATTCTAACTAGGGGGCCCACAAAACATTTACATACAAAACATATAATTATGTTTTTTTCACACACTAAAACATGTTATTTGAAATATGATACCAAAGTGGGTTTTAGTCAATTCAACTGATAAAGTCTCTGATGGTTGTAAAAGAGATCTAGGGTTCAATCTCTCTAAAAATAAAAGAAATATGATACCAAACACATTTTTTGCTTTATGAATATCGTAAATTCGTGTTTTCATAATACTTTTTAAATCATTGTTTTCATATCATTTTAAACAACGATACTGAAAATTTCCAACCAAACAGGCGTTAAAATCCTTCAAGTCATTGCTTTATCATCTTCTCAAAATTCTTTATCCGTGTAAAATTGGGGCGTGGACACTGTTCACCATAATATGCCATTCAACCTTTTAATAATAATTATTTAATGTGAAATATTTGGATTTCATTCCATTAACATTAATGTATTAAAGAAAATCTCAATTACAGCAAATCAACAATGGAAAGCCTATATATATATATATATATAATTGGTTTTATGGCTTGTCCAGTGTACTTTATTTGTTTTTTTTTTAATAAAATATCTACACACTAGTTGTTAACCAAAAAAGGCATGTGAAAAAGATTACAACAAATAACTGCACAACTAATTACTTAGTAAATAATTAATTGTGGTATGCCTTTGTGTTAAAACCTTTTTTTTTTCTTTCTTTTGTGTGTGTGTTTGTTTCTCAAAAAGAAAAAGAAAAAAAAAAGAATGGATAATTGTCCCACATTATTTAAGAGAGTGTGTTGTGTGTAATATAACTTGTCTCCCCTCACTTAAAAATTACCACGGTTTTTGAGTGAAGTTGTGGTGTGCCTTTGTATTAAAACCTCTTTCCTTTTCCTCTGTGTGTGTGTGTTTGTATCTCAAAAAAAAAAAAAAAAATTTACTTAGTAAATAAATTTAGAATAAAGATTTATTTAGAGATATTAAAAAAAAAAAAAAAATTTACTTAGTAAATAAATTTAGAATAAAGATTTATTTAGAGATATCAATATATAATATAATTAATTTTTTTAGTACTCTTAACCCAATCAATGGTGTTTTTTTTTAGCTGTATTATATTTTTTAATCCAATTCATTGAGAGATGTAGTGAATCCGTTTTTATTTATACAAATTAAGACTACAAGATACTTTTATTGTTAATTAAGACTATTTTTAGTCTATGCAGAAATTTTTTTATTCTACCTAATTTTATCCATAGAATTTCTTTTGGCTATAAATATTTTTTTAATAATAAATGTGTAGAAAAAATAATATACATCTGCATATGAAACACTTAAAGAGTAAAAAAATGAAGAATTTAAAAATTAATCCAGTTTCAAAAAAGTTTACTAGATAAATTTGTTACTAGAAAGAAACACAACATAACAAAAAAATTGAGGTGAAAATCTCGTAAATGATCAAGAAATTCATCTAAAAGATTTACAAGAAAATTTAATTAGATGAAAATCTCACAAGAATAAGAAATTCATCAAAAAAATATAAAAGTTTAAAAGACGTTTTACAAATAGAAGAAAATTACCCAATGCCAATACAAAATTATATAAAAAAGTTAGATTCTTTTCTAAATGCATATATAGATTATATAATTTTACTAACATCACTGTGGGGCCGTGGGCTTGATAGCCTCGGCCCATCGTGTAGCAGGCCCAAGGCCCAGGCCGAGGAATACTGACTATTCAAGGCTAAATTGGGGAAAGCCTCTTTTCCCAATCCACGCCGAGGACCTTCTCATCCTCGGCCTGATAAGGGTGATTTTTGGGAAAGACCAGGTCCAAAGTAAGCTGTCACCCTCGCATTTAATGCGCTCACCTAACCCCCCTGGCCGCATTAATGGGGATATAACTCCTTAGCAGGGCAACGTTGATCAGAGTGAACACTTGAGTACTAATAAGGCCTCTGATGGGACGGACGGCCAGAAGAGAGGCAAATGGATGATCAACAAATGGAATAAGGAGATAGGAAGATGAAGACTATATAAGAAAAGCAAGTAAAGTAGAGAAATGTCACCCTCGCATTTAATGCGCTCACCTAACCCCCTGGCCGCATTAATGGGGATATAACCCCTTAGCAGGGCAACGTTGATCAGAGTGAACACTTGAGTACTGATAAGGCCTCTGATGGGACGGACGGCCAGAAGAGAGGCAAATGGATGATCAACAATGGAATAAGGAGATAGGAAGATGAAGACTATATAAGGAAAGCAAGTAAAGTAAAAAAAGGAGGAGGAAAAAAGAGAAGAAAAAGGCTTCCTCGGCCCATGGCCGAGGAGCATCCTCCCAGTTGTATAGAAACCCTAAGTATCTTTTTATAAATAAAGGTTCATGCTTGATGAACGACGGCCAGCGCCTAAACCTTTAACCCACTCTCTATAAATTTATTGTTTGGGCTTG
>NW_027069510.1:733570-769469 GCF_002906115.3 Quercus suber
GGTAATCTGCGTAAGCCGAGGGTCACGAGCTCTGATTACGTGCTTCGGGACTGGGAAGGATTTCTGAGCTGGGTCGCATCCGAGGATTTGATGAGCAGCTCTGACCTGATTATCAGTTTCGTTCAGGAAAACGTCCGACCTAAGAACGGTTTCTAAATCTGCCTTGTTAACCAGGTGGAAATGACGTGCAAAGGCGTGCGAATCTGCGAAAAGAAAAATGAAACTCCTATGGTTAATCAACCAAATCGGATATACAGTTATAAAACTTGAAAATACTGAAACCTAGATTGTTTTTTTTTTTACTTCGGATGCCCTACCTGGCTCCCCCTCTACTGTTGGGCAATGAAAACCGTTGTGCCATTCCCCCGACACTATGAGGAAATCCTGTGTCAACCCCTTATTGGAATCAGGAAGACACTGGATGAGACGAACCCTATCGTCCCTTGTCTTCATATAGTACGTCTTACCCCTCAGGTGATGAAGGTTGTAGCACCAGTTCACATCGTGGTGAGTCAGTCTCAGCCCCATTTTCTCATTCAGGGTATCTACACACCCTAATATCCTAAATACGTTCACGGCACACTGAGTAGGAGCCAGGCGGAAATGCCTAAGGTAATTGAGGGTCACTGGCCTCATAGGGATTCTCATCCCTCCCTCTACAAAAGCGACTATCGGGATCACGACTTCACCCTCTCTCCTCCTAATGTACCACTCCCCTTCTTCACAGTACTTCAGACTCACGTTATTGGGTATCCCATAATCTACGAAGAATTTGTTTATCATCTCGTCGGATTCAACCAACTTCTTAAACTTACCCATCCCCCCAAGGACAACTAAAAATTCCAGAAGAAGAAAAGAAGGGGTAGAACCAAGGAAAAGTTGGGGTCATTGGAAGAAGAAGACTTACAGAAGTATGACGATGCTCTTCAGATAGTGTGCAAGTCGAACTAGATTCAAATCATACGCATCCAATAATTGTAAGCGCGAAAATGAGGAAACCAGGCGGTTCAAACAGGTACTTATATTCCCCCTTAGGTTCCCCAAATGTAACCGCTTGCCCATAAAAGCAAGAGATCATACAGTTGAAAGTGGGAAACGTGGTGCCGCCAAAATTTAATGTGGGCACCCATTAAGTCTTGAAACGGTAAAAACGCGCGTCGGGCAGTCAAAAAGTTGCCAGCATTAACACGAACCGAAGTGGGGCGACTCGTCTAGAGGGCCCGCAGGTATCAAAACCCTCCTCGCCGCCAGAAGGAACGTGTAGCAGGGTTTTGAGGGGCTATTGTGGGGCCCGTGGGCCTGATAGCCTCGGCCCATCGTGTAGCAGGCCCAAGGCCCACGCCGAGGAATACTGACTATTCAAGGCTAAATTGGGGAAAACCTTTTTTCCCAATTCACGCTGAGGACCTCCTCATCCTCGGCCTGACAAGGGTGATTTTTGGAAAAGACCAGGTCCAAAGTAAGCTGTCACCCTCGCATTTAATGCGCTCACCTAACCCCCCTGGCCGCATTAATGGGGATATAACCCCTTAGCAGGGCAACGTTGATCAAAGTGAACCACTTGAGTACTGATAAGGCCTCTGATGGGACGGACGGCCAGAAGAGAGGCAAATGGATGATCAACAGATGGAATAAGGAGATAGGAAGATGAAGACTATATAAGAAAAGCAAGTAAAGTAAAGAAAGGGGGGGGGGGGAAGAAAGGAGAAGAAAAAGGTCTCCTCGGCCATGGGCCGAGGAGCATCCCCCAGTTGTAAAGAAACTCTTAAGTGTTTTTTCTTTATATTAAGGAGAGTTCATGTTTGATGAACGACGGCCAGCGCCTAAACCTTTAACCCACTCTCTATAAATTTATTATTTGGGCTTGTTGGGCTGAAAATCCATTCATACTCAGGGTCAATCCAAACTGAGTCCCTACAATCACCTAAAACAGTTTCTTTTGCGAAATAAGTTTTTAAAATTAAAATTGATAAAATTATATTTAATTAAAATCAACTATGTCATAAAAAAGATTAAGTACATTAGTTATATTACCAATTCAAAACTAAACTTTAGTTTAAAAAAAAAAGGCAAAAATTTGACTAGTAATTTTGCATTAAAAAAGGGGAATAAAGTTTAAGTAAAAAAATATTGTTTGAGTAATATTTAAATATATGAACAACCCCAATTTAGTTTTTGTATTAAGCTCCCAAATGCATCGAATTGCCCTTGCATGTATGCAACAAGTTTTTGCCTATTATATTTATATATATCATATATTTGGGTTGGATATATTAGACATATTAACCTAATAGCATAGGCTCAAGCCCATGCTATCGGGCTAATATGTCTAATAACAAATACTAATGAGTAGTGTATAGAAGAGAGTGCAAGTGAAGAGGTGTAGTTCACCTTCCTCACGCACACATGGCCATTCTTCACCAAAGTTTTGAAATACGGATCGTTTATTGAACCGTAAAAGGGAGAGGTTTAAGGTTTTTAAGGTTGAACCGAGGTTGAACTGTGGTCGAACCGTGATGACGTCATAATTAATTTAATAATTATTTAAATATAAATAAATATATTAAATTAGTAAAAATTAAAAAAATTAACTAAAATATAAATAAATATATTCTTATTTTGACTTACAATTTCAGAGTTCCTATTATATATATATAGTCTTAAAATTTTAAGTTCATATTTCAATCTCTAAGCCCAAATATCAATTCAATAATAATAATAATAATAGTAGTAGTAGTAGTAACAAATGAACAATAATTTGTGATGGTAAGAATCAATTCAAAAAAGTCCTGCCGTGTTTGGTTGTTGAAAAGTAGAGTGTTTGGGGTGAATATTGTTAAAATATGAGTTTATGCGACACTATGTAATATATTAGTATGTGGTAAGTTATTGATAGAAATGAGGAGAGAGAGTTAACTTGGCAAAACAAAGACCGAATTTAGAAGTAATTCCACATTCCTATTTGGAAATTCAACTAAAAATTTTGGACAAATGAGACCAACTTGACACTATAATTAGGCATTAGAAAAATTGAGTTGGATTGAAGTCCTATATATAGAATTAATTATCCTAAAGATACCTTGCGTGTCCTACTCATACCTACTCCCTAGTTTGCATTATCACTTTGACAGACTCATCAACACCACCACAAATTTGACAAACAAAACATCACTTTCCACCACATATTTCAAAACCACCAAATTATCTAATTGACCAAAATCAAAAGAGAATAGAAACTACAAAAGACAAATCTAACATTTGTAAGAATTAGCACACGGATGCAGTTTCTTCATCCACTTGAAAGAATCAACACACGTTTTCTCTCCACCTTCCAAATCAATTTCAGCCTCCAATGCAACGACAAGGTACTGAAATCATCTATCTTCAAATGAGCTCTAGAAGTCCAAAGACACAAGCCTTGAAAAAAAGAGTTTCAAATGGCAGCCAAACTTTAGCTTCGTCCACAAAGACCTAAATTTGTGCTTTCATTTCTTCGTCATCTTCTTCTTCTTTGTTTTTTTATTATTTTTATTGTTGTTATTATTATTATTATTATTATTAATATTATTTTATCCTTACAAATCAATGGTTCCAGATCTGAAAAAAAGAGGAACCGTCCGAACCTCAAAAACTGGCCATGGTTTTCAAAAACCGTACGGTCCGACCACGGTTTGCACGAGTCTCTTCTTTTTTCCCATAGAGCGGTTCTTGAAGCTAAAAAAACCGCAAAACTGAGAGGTTTGAGATTTTTCCGGTCGGACTGTATGGTGCGGTCCGGGTTTCAAAACCTTGTGTATATGTACCTAAATTGTCACTGGATTTTCTTCTACAAGTAAAGCAAACCTGACATTCTAATTCACGTGTCTTTTTTTGTACTTGTAGCATAGAAAGAGGATAAATGTCGAATTGAGATTGAACCCCCCAATATTAATTAATTGGATATTGGCATGCAGGAAGATGTTGAAGTTTTGGTGGTATATTGTTATTGTTTGATTGACCATTATTTAACACTAGCTGTGTACCCGCGCGTTGCACGTGATAATTATTTTTATGATAGTTTTATTAAATTTTTTTTTTACTATTTAAACTAATCTAATAATGAGTAATGTATTTTGTAATTATATTTTTATTTATTATAGGAACAATCATAAATGTAATATAGGAACAATCCAAAACACCAAAAAAAGGTAACTAAAAAAAATTAATAAAACTTAACAATGATTAATTGAACCAATATTAGGATAAAATTTTATTTTTGATAATCTATTAAGGTTATTTTCTTTGTAGAAATTATAATTTTGGCCGCCCAAAACATATTATCAAATAAAAAATTATTAGCAAAATTTAAGAATTAAATTTCTATACATGCATTGTTATAAAATAATAATAATTAAAATAAAATTGCAAAAGTTAAAATTTGTCACTTATCCAATTATTTTCATTTGGCTAACCTTTGCTTTTCTTTAAATAAATGGCATTATAAAATACTTCTAATACAACTATTAAGAGTAATTTGTCCACCATAAATGATTAGAAAATAAACAAAAATTAGTAAAGTCTCATACTTTAACATCTAAATTAAGCACTATAAGAAATCATTCTATGTAATAGAATAAATACCAAATTATCTAAATCATGCTATGTAATAGAATAATATTATATTTTTATATGCTATGTTTAATTCTTTAAAACGCAATAGGATAACATTTAACAATCAAAGAGAATAAAAAAAAAAAAAAAAAAAAAAACANATTCTTATTTTGACTTACAATTTTAGAGTTCCTGTTTTATATATATATATATATATATATAGTCTTAAAAGTTTAAGTTCATATTTCAATCTCTAAGCCCAAATATCAATTCAATAATAATAATAATAATAATAGTAGTAGTAGTAGTAGTAACAAATGAACAATAATTTGTGATGGTAAGAATCAATAAAATTGGAGACTATTTGTGATGGTAAGAATCAATTCAAAAAAGTCCTGCCATGTTTGGTTGTTGAAAAGTAGAGTGTTTGGGGTGAATATTGTTAAAATATGAGTTTATGCGACACTATATAATATATTAGTATGTGGTAAGTTATTGATAGAAATGAGGAGAGAGAGTTAATTTGGCAAAAGAAAGACCGAATTTAGAAGTAATTCCACATTCCTATTTGGAAATTCAACTAAAAATTTTGGACAAATGGGACCAACTTGACATTGTAATTAGGCATTAGAAAAATCGAGTTGGATTGAAGTCCCATATATATAATTAATTATCCTAAAGATACCTTGTGTGTCCTACTCATACCTACTCCCTAGTTTGCATTATCACTCTGACAGACTCATTAACACCACCACATATTTGACAAACAAAACATCACTCTCCACCACATATTTCAAAACCACCAAATTATCTAATTGACTAAAATCAAAAGAGAACAGAAACTAGAAAAGGCAAATCTAACATTTGCAAGAATTAGCACACAGATGCAGTTTCTTCATCCACTTGCAAGAATCAGCACATGTTTTCTCTCCACCTTCCAAATCAATTTCACCCTCCAAAGCAACGACAAGTTACTGAAATCATCTATCTTCAAATGAGCTCTAGAAGTTCCAAAGACACAAGCCTTGAAAAAAAGAGTTTCAAATGGCAGCCAAACTTTAGCTTTGTCCACAAAGACCTGAATTTGTGCTTTCTTTTCTTCGTCGTCTTCTTCTTTTTTTTCTTTTTTCTTTTTTGTTTTTGTTTTTGTTTTTGTTTTTGTTATTATTATTATTATTATTATTATTATTATTTTATCCTTACAAATCAATGGTTCCAGATCTAAAAAAAAGAGGAACTGTCCAAACCTTAAAAACTGGCCACGGTTTTCAGAACCGTACAGTCTGACCACGGTTCGCATGAGTCCTTGCTTTTTTCCCATAGAGCAGTTCTTGAAGTTAAAAAAAAACCACAAAACTGAGAGGTTCGAGATTTTTCCGGTCGGACCGTATGGTGCGGTCCGGGTTTCAAAACCTTGTGAATATGTACCTAAATTGTCACTAGATTTTCTTCTACAAGTAAAGCAAACCTGACATTCTAATTCACGTGTCTTTTTTTGTACTTGTAGCATAGAAATAGAATAAATGTCGAATTGAGATTGAACCCCCCAATATTAATTAATTGGATATTGGCATGCAGGAAGATGTTGAAGGTTTGGTGGTATATTGTTATTGTTTGATTGACCATTATTTAACATTTATAAGTTCATTTTCTTGAATTTTTTTTTTTTTTGGTATCCAGACTTTCCTTATTGTAATTTAAAGAAGTTATTTCTTACTTCTATCAAAAGTTATTTCTGATTTTTAGTTTTTTATTGTTTATTTTATTTTATTTTATTTTTTTAAAATTGTAGAAACCGCCATCTGGTAAATGGTAATGCCCCTTTCATTAAAAAGACGATGAGATAAGATACATAAATACCAAACATGGCAAGGGCCAAATGAAAGCCATTATCTTATACTTAAACAACTTTATACATAATTGCATGACTTCATAATTTTTTCCAACACTCCAAGCATTTTTCGTAATGTATTTGTCATCTCATTTTATGGCCATAAACTAATATAAAATGTCATATTTATAAAGCTCCTTTTGTTTTTTTTTTTTTTTTTTAATCTCTTAAACATGTCATATTTCATGTACTGTTTCAATTCTCGTTGTTTCCAGGAATTCTTGGCCCCTTAAAGAAAGGAAACAAAAACTTCGAGAAAAGCAAAGAGTTGATGAGAAAATAATAAGAAAATGAAATGCTTTGGTTATCTACAAATTATTACTAATTTCCTTTAAGTCATATATGATACAAACCATGTCTTGAAGATACTGATTGTAGTTTTTATTTTTTATTTTTCCTTCCAATAAGCTATTTTAGAGATTTTTTTTTTCAGTTAAAATGGGTACTTCAAAGAATTTCACGATAATTATGATGTACTGATGTTGAGAAGAGCAATGATAATGATAGTAAACGTTTATAAATATCCCCTTAATCTTTAAAAATCTAATCCAGGAGGATTAAAATGGACAATTATGATGTTGGGAAGAGCAATGATAAAGATGTTAAACGTTCTTGACAACCCCTTAAATCTTCAAATTTTAATTCAGGAGGATTCAAAGTTTCAAACCTCAATATGTGTTTAATTGTGGTATTTCACCTATAGGGTTCAGAACTTAAAAGTTTCCAATCTCTGATATAGATCTGTTTTCAATAATTTACTCCTGCAATTACAGTTCATCTTTGAGCGGTAGGGCAGTTTCACAAACCTAGCAAAAGAAGTAGAATGCTCTGTGCAGAAAACACGCAAGAACATGCTGCAATATGCCATGCCTAATAGTTCTTTTGTTTTTTTTTGATTCACTGTTTTTCTGCTGGGAATAGCTTGCAATCTTAAAATTGAAGATCTTGACAGGCGTGTAGCCCACGGCACCCCTTATTTCCCTTTCACAATCTCCATATAACAAATTAACAATTTATACATTTTCCGGAGTTACTGATATGACATGCTGAACTGCTTTATAGAGAAATTAATCAGTAATAAGTAATACAAAAGGCCAATGCTATTGTGAAACAAAAAATCACTTGAGAATAATTTACGATCATCAATTGGGATGAACAAAAGCATTCGAGGGCAGCCTTACAGAACTCCGACGAAGCCACAACTCATACATAACCATGTAAAATGCATCATAATCAACAGGGGAAAGGTGCCACTGGAAATGTTTTCGCACCTTCAATGCGTTCCTTTGTAACATTAGATATTCTTCAAAGCTAAACCTCTTAAGGATTTTTTTAAGCAATGGGATATCTAAAGTGGCAACATCAATTGAGAAACTTTTCAAGTTTAATATGTCTGCAAATGGGAGATCATGGTAGTCGGCAATGATCACAGGAACACAACCATAATATAGTGAATCTGCAATACGAGCTGTGTTTACTTCATAGCCTTTAACATGGAGGCAGAATTTGCTCCCAAGCAGCTCATCAGCATAAGGAGTTTTGAGCCGGCCAGAGTGGGCAAAGATCTCGGTGTCATTTCTCCATACTTGAAGAAGTTTTTCTCGAACTGGGGAGTTAATTTTTCCAGCAAAGAATGCGAGCTTCTTCCTGTAATTTCATTTGTAATGGAAGCAAGATGAGTTCCAGTTGATTCAGACATCACAGCAACAATAAAACCATGCCGACATAATTTTTATTAACATTAATATATCTCAATGCATGCTAAATTGATATATCATGGACACAGCTCCCCCTCCCTCAATAGCGAAATTAGAAAAACAAAAATGAGTAGACAGAAACTAGCCAGAATAGTTTATAGCATAATAATTAACCTACTTTGGCTGTTAGGTTTATCAACTGAAACCTGGTCCAGAAGTTAATCAGAGAACAAATAGATGACTATTCTTTCCATTCTGTAATTTCGTGGTGTTGGGTCCCACTTATGAGCTAGTAGACAAGGTGTCCTTATTAGCTTTGGAATCCCACATTGACAAGTAAGGAGGTGGAATAGATCCTCTATAAGAGTAGTAATCCCATATCAGTAAAAAAAAAAAAAAGAAGTAAAATGGTCTATAGATATGAGTGGTCGTATAACTTTGTATAGTGTGAGAATTGGAAGACAAATTTTCTAGTGTGATAGTGTAGTAGGAGCATCATTAGTTGTGTAACTTGGGGTCCTAGATTTGAGAGTGTCAAGTATGTGACTTTTAGAGTTAATAGTTTGTAATCCATATTGTTGATAGTTGATATACCTGTGACATAGATAATTAATCATGTCATACTTTGTGTCATGTAGAGCTTGTTATTTTATAATTTTGTGTACTTTTTACACAAATTGATATTAAACCTATTCGTTAAGGATCTTATAGATGGCCAGCACAAAGTTCAAGGTAAAATCCTTTGATGGGAAAATAATGTCTTTGGATAAGCATTGTCAAAGATGGTGCAACAAGGATTGATTAGGGCACTACGTAGACTTTTCACTGTCTGATTATGAATGTGTGTGTGAAAATCACTTACAAATTTGTATTTGAACTTTGATTAAAGTGTTGTATTAGCTACATCTGAAGGAAGGTGATGAAATTAGGATCATTGAAATGCTTTTTAGAGTTGATTACTTAATTATCAAATGTGAATTGTAAAATTGAGAGGAGAATCAAGTCGTACTGCTTTTAACTTCACTTCAACCTTCATGTGACACCCAGGTGACTGTACTATTGGTTGAAATGGAAATGCTTAAAATAGAAGGGGTAAAAAATAACTCTTTGCTGGTAATAAAGAGAGAGAGAGCATTCAAGAACTTATACAAGTTGATATAGTTAAAAAGTAAATTGCATGGTGGAGCAAAAGGTAGAGAAGAGCGTTTGATTAAATCATCACAAAGGGAAGATAGATATGGATGGCACTTGGTGAGATTTGTGAAGAATCTAATTGATGATTGCGAAGGAAATTTTGACTAACATTTTCAAATATCATTTTAACTCAAGTAATCACATCGTTTGTTAAGGACAAAGGACATTTTTTTTTTTATAAACAATGATGTTTTGTTGAGTGTTAGCCATGATATTGATATTATATTATTTTGCATCTTTTTAGGGAAAAAAGAAGGGGGGGGGGGGGGGGGAGTGAAGCACTTTCCCCCTTTATGTTTGGGCCCTTTGGGGTAGTTTGCAATTTTCCCCTTAACTTTTGAAACCAACCAATTTCCCTTCTATGTGGGAACTAACCAAATACCCCAAATCTTACTTTCTCAATTAAATCCAATGGAATTCTTTGAAGAAATTATTAGTCGTATACCACAAGGAAGAGAAAAAGTTGAGAATTGTGAACCACAATAAAGTAACATATTGGAGGCATTAGCTCGTTTTCCAAACATAAAGGGCAAAATTATTCGGTTTCAAAGATAAGGGAGGGACTTGTGAACTACTTCAAACATAGAAGGGGAAAATACTTTTTTCCCCTAAAAGGTGCAGAATTATCAATAAAAATGGTTGATAATCGACCCAATCAACAATTTCACAGGTCTTATACTAGGAATGCTACTTAAGCAGAATGTGCAAATGCTATGTTTAATTGCCTAGAAAAGGAATTAACACTCTGTTCACAGTGTTCAGCTGCTTAGAACAAAAAAGGAATAAAATTGGATTCTTAGATCTACCACTCAAATGGATTTTTTTAATAATAATTTCCTTTCCTTAAACTCCACTACAAACTACATCAAACAATAAAGGTTGATCTCCTTCAGTGGTGTAGAGAGGAAATTCCAAGACAAAAATGAGAGAAAAGAAAGCCGAATATTATTTTTGACCTTTTGCAATGGTAAAGGAAAAGAGAAAAACTGAGAATGAAAAACATCTTCTGATGAAGAAATGTTGATCCTGGTCAGCAGGTGTTGAAAGAAAATTCCAACACAAGTAAAAGAAAAGAAACTCAAATATTGTCTTTTGACCCTTATCAATGGTGAATGAAAAAAGAAAGTAGAGAATGGAAAGAGATCCCGATGATTTGATACTTACTCAACCTGACCATCTTGACAATTGACATCAAGGGATTAAAAGATAAGATAAACAATTGGGAGATTAGAGTTAAAGGTTGTACCCAATGCACAAGGCTCTAGCTTTTGCATAGTCTGGGAGAATTTGTTTGTAGGTAGCCTTACTTCCCCCTCATTGAAGGAGACTAAATCCTAGACTGTATTTGTGCACACAAATTTGCATGGGGAAAACCTTTCTTTTTAATAAGTTTTGGCTCCAAGAGGGGGAAGAGGAGATTTGATCTAGTGATCTTTCTTAATGAGGCATAATATCTAGTCAAATTTGCTACCTCATGGGGTTAATTGTTTAAATTTCAAAGTAGGTGGGCTTCTAAATGTGGTGTTTCGTTGGTGATTTTTCAAGGCCATAGCTTTATTTTCTTCTTTTTGGGGGGGGGGGGGGGGGTTGAGAAAGTCATTCCAACTTTAAGATGCTTACTTGATAATGGTGGGGAAAGTAACTTGAATTGCACAATCAGACCTTCAATGAAGTAATACGATTCAAATAATTTGTTTAAAGAGAAATGACTCTAGAGATACACCACTGTAGATACTTTCAACCTACTAACCTAGGAGATTTCTCAAGTGGTTCTACATCCTATACTTAAGTAGAGGACTGCTTATAGCTCAGCATAAAGAATAACCAAAAGGAAAAGTAGAGACAGACTTTTCCTACTGATTAGAGCATCCACAGCAGGTGTGGCAAATGTGCCAAATGCTAAATATTTGGCACATTTGCCACACCAAACACAAAAATAAAGTTTTATGAGATGTGCCAAATCTAAAAAATTATACAACATATCTACAGTACCGTTGCAAATTTGCAACGATACGGACCGGTTCCCTCTCTCTTCTCCTGTACCGGTTCCCTCTCTCTTCGACAGTCCAGGATGTTCACCAGCAGCAACGACGGCGTAGCTCCAACGACGATCTCACTCATGACGACGGCGTAGCTCGATCTCACCCATGCTCAACCACACTCGATCTCGCCGATCTCACCTTGAGGCCGTCGTCGATCTCACCCTCTTCCCTCTCCTCTCTGTTCGCCTTTCACTCTGACTCTCTCTAGTTGTGGGTTTTTTTTTTTTTTGGTTGCAATTTGGGTTAATCTGATGGTGGTGGTGGGCTGTGGGCTATAGGCTGTGGTAGTGATAGTGGCAATGGTGGTGGTTGTGGGGTGATGGCCAGCGATGGCTGTCGGTGTTGTTGATGATAATGGGGAGGGGATAATATATTATTTTAATGTGTAGTAAATATTATTTTAATGTATAGAATTGAATGATAAAACATCTGATAAATGAGATGTTGTAAAATGATGTGGTAAAATAATAAAGTAGGTCTTTAGTGTGGCAAAATGACATTTTTTTACAACATCTGTTGTGGATGCCCTTAGAGGGGTCATGTTTACATGGGCATGTCACTCAAGAATAAAAATAATAATTAATCTAACCACACATGACAGACACGACAAAATGCATCTGGTTTTTTGGGTCTAAGAGATGTGCAATCAGTTAAGATATAACTCCTTTTTCTATTTTCATTTTTCTTTCCCCCACTTTTTGAGCGGAGATGGGAGGGAAAATGTTAAATAACTATAAGCTGAATAACATATAATGCTGTAAAAGTTGTCATCTACCCAAATGCCCTTCTTAAAAAAAAAAAAAATCAATAAATTATAAACCAAGATGACTTTTCATACTAGCTTTCTGAGATTGTAAAATATCCTCCTTTCTTAAACTTTGACATAGAGGATTTATAAATCTCTATTTTCATAAATTTCTAGTATAAAATAAATGATAATTAGAAGATAAAAATAAAAACCAAACTCACCTGTTTGATGAAGAAGATTAGGGAGGACTCCTTGTCTTGGCCAATTTGTGGCAGGCATGCATCTTTATGAACAATGTACCCAGGGTGGAAATAGGTAGAAGAACAACAACTTAATTGCATTGACTTTCACTTCATTTGCTTTATCCATTGCTGACCGTCCAATGGAATGACAGGCAACATAGAAATGATCAGCCCCACCTGTCCGATTCCAATATGGGTTACTTCTGACTAATATTGAGGATGTAATCTTTAATAAAATCTTTAATACCTCCTACACCAATTCTGCGGCCATGCCGCAAGCTTGCAATAGAGAAAGGCAGAAAGAAAAGATCTGCCTTGGTTGGATCTTTTGTGATGAAATGGCTACTCATAAGGACCTTCTTAAAGTAACTTTCACTAGCATAATTACCCCAGGTTCGGAACCCATTGGCAACAGCACATTTGCAAAAGGATCATTTCGCCTGTGAGGATAAACATATATCTTAAAGCTCCTATTCATTTCCTTATAGTCTTCCACAAAGATATCTCTATCATGGTACACCTCGTTGTAATTCATATAGTTTCCTGAACCATAAAAAACAGTGCAAATGGTCAGGTGAACTCATCTGAATGTGACAGATCCCTCTACTGCAAAACAAGGGCAAATATCCATCAAGTTGGATACTATTATACACTCTCCCAGTTTGACTCACTAATATATTTCACACCTCTGATTTAATCAGCATATTTAATAACCTTGTATTATGAGGATATTACCCAGTACTGTATTGCATGACTGACTCCATTGAAGCTGGACATATTCCGGAAATTTGTTCATATGACACAAAACACTAACCAATACAAGATGAGAGTGCAGAATCCGCTAACCTTACTTTCATAAAAGTGTCCTAGTCCTCAAACAAAATATCCACCATAAGACAACATAAGCAAGTAGCAAAAGATCCATAGCATCATAAACATATCTTAAAAATAGGACTTTTTTTTTTATAATTTTATAATTTTTTTTTTTATCATCTTGTTCTTAGTGAAGCTATTGCTTATAAAGAATGTATTTGTTGGGGGGGAAAAAACGCTAAGAGAGCCACAATCAAATTGAAATTTTTAGAACCTGATGCAGCCAAAAACATCTATTCTAAGTATAGACAAGTTATCTATTAAGCACTCTTAGATTTTAGAGAAGGTCACTTTTATCTATTCAGAGCAAAGATGGATGTATAAGGGTCCTTCGAAGCATACATGATACAAGGTCATTCAGTTGCAAGATATTTATATTCAATATATCAGACCGAACTCTGATCTCATCATGCAGATTGATCAAATTGACCTTCAACTATCAGTGCAATAAATAAAGCAAAAAAGAAATTTGCTAATTTCAAGGGTAGTCATACAAAATTTTCTTTTATGTGACCAAAAGACAATTTTAAGTTTTATTAAAATGGAAGTTGCAGTTGGCCTTTGACTTACAAAACACAACTTTCATCTTTTTATAAGACAAAAGTTGTATTCCTTGCCAAGAAATCTATTAGTAATTTTCTCAGAAGTTGTATTAGGCAAAGTTGTATTAGTAAATATATTAGTAATTTTCTCAGAACCGTAGGGAAAAAAGGACAACAAAAACCTTTTATTATTGATGTTTTGGTTTGAAAAACAGATTGAAGAACTAACCTCAACAATGCAGAGGTTGTATTAGCTAGGCAAAGTTGATGGAGGTTCTAATTTCCCATTTCAAGACAATGAAAATTCTTGCCAAGAAAATCAAATAGTAATTTTTTTCCATCACCCATTAGCAGAAGTTTATAAACAATAATCCCACCCCAAAGTCCATAGGAAATACCAAATAAATTCATGAAGAGCAAGCTCATCAGCACAAATATCAGAATTTACATGCCAGTGAACCCAGCTACAAGCTGTCTATTTTTTGCCTTGGTTTACAACAAAGATTCCAACTTTCCAAAAATAGTAAATAATACACAAAGGGTGAATGGTGCGGACATGAGGTACAAGCCCTAACTATACCCACATGTATGAGAGGAAAAGCAAAAAGAAGACGACCCCACCTATGGCCTTATGGATGGAGTCTATTCGTTATTGGGCTTGAGATTAAACAAGCCCGAGCATTTAATAATTAGAATTTTTTTATGCATTTTATTGTTAGCTATTTAAGCACTTTTTATTATTAATATTGTAAGATAGCTTTTGAGAATTATTAAAAACGTGTTTTTTTTTTTTTTTTTACAATGGTGCCAACTCCAGTTTTGCTTCTATTAGGTTTATCCTTATTGATGTTTTGGTATCAGAGCAGACTTCCAATCCATACAACACAACCAGAGACAACTACTTGAAAGCAAAACCATCAAAAGAGCAAGCCAGCCAATATGACAGTACCTTTCAAGTTTTTGCCCCACAAGATCTTGAACAAGCCCAAACCAGCCCCTGCAATCTGTATATTCCCCCAAGCCCCACATGAGTTTTTCACCCCCAAGCCAATAGAGAAGCCAGCGATGCCTCCCAAGCCGGTGACCACCATCCGTGCCTGCCTCTAATCACAGAACCCACAACCCACAAATCACAAAAAAAAAAAAAAAAAAAAAAAAAAAAAAAAAAAGGTGACCCACGCAAGCCCATTAGCCACCAGACCAAAAAAAAGGTTTGAAAGTCAACGAGAGCCGCCGATGGGATCAGGCCGTCGAGAACCACCTATGCCAACTCGCCGTCGACACCACTCCCACCATGCCGCTTCATGCTTCACAGGTTCCATCGAGCCCGATCTGCACCATTAAGCACTGCCGACAGCGAACGCCGATAAGCCCATACCGCCTCTCAATCGTTGACTTCAGCACCATTCGTGACTGCTCTACCGCTTCTTTTCTCTTGTTTCTTTGCTTCTAGTTTCTTTAGCTTCGATGCTTTAGTTTTAAACTGTAGTTCTTTCTTTATTGTATTTCACCAAAAAAAAAAAGTGTTTACTGTTGCCAACCCATTGCACGCATGGCCCTTACGTCCTTTTTTTTTTTTTTTTTCACAAATCCATTTTGTCCAATTAGACCCACTCAATTGAGGAGCCAAGCTCGTGATTATCAAGTGGCTCATGTTAGCTATTTTATTATTTGTGCTTTCTTTCATTACCCATTTTAAAATTCCAAAAAAAAAAAAAAACAATTTGTTTGAAATATCTGATTCTCATTATTAATTGTGGACCTTATTGGAATTTGACTTTAATTTGGGCTATCTCTCAATATTGTGAACACTGTCACTACTTGACTGCAATTTATTCCTTTGACTCATTGATCTAGTCTCTGCATGCACTCTTGCTTGACCTTAATTTTATATTGAGAATTGTTTACTTGAATTTTTGGAGAATCTCAACTGCATTCATAAATATAGTGCTGCATGCATCTACGTAGTGGTCGCATCATATCAAACCCTAAACGTCAATCCACTTTTGAGCCTAGGCCCTGCTTAGAGGAAACCATAGAAGACCTAGCAAAAAGTGTCCATGATTTACTGGATAGGGTAAAGCGAGTTGAAGCATCTCAAAGAGAGACTATTAACCATGAGGGAGAAAACATGCTTAGGCAAAATAACCACGGTTACTTTAATAGGGCTCCAAACTTTGAACATGATCACTATAATCACAATGGTCCTAAGGATTATGATGATAGGATGTCCAAGGAAAAGATAGAAGCACCCACCTTTAATGGCTACCTAGACCCATGGGTTTTCACTGATTGGTTACGTCAAATGGAGAAATTCTTTGACTATTACCATTGGGCTGAGAATAAGAAAGTGAGATATGCCAAGATGAAATTAATTGGAAGAGCCAACCTTTTTTGAGAGGACCTTAAGGATACCCTTAGGCGATAATGTGAGACCCCCATTACTGATTTGCTTGAGATGGAGATGCACTCTCGAGGAATTATCTTCCTCCAACTTATAGGAGCTCCCTCATCGAGGAATGGGATCGCCTAAAACAAGGCACTGCTCCTGTAGCTGAATATATAGAGAAATTCAAGGAATTTAAGAGGCGAATTCGAATAGTCAAGGAAGAGGTTATTACACTTAATAGGTTCAAGAAAGGTTTAAATGCTAACATATTACGCGAGATTATCACCCGAGAAGTCACTACCTTAGCAAAAGCATATGGCCTTGCTAGGAATTGTGAGTTAGCATCCAAATCTATCTTTTGGCGATGTTCTGAATTCCGGAGGGTTCCTACCAGCCCTCAACCTTTTGGTAGCAAATCTAGACTTGCCTTACCCCCTAAGGTCAACCCTAATAGCATCCCAATAGAAAAAGAGGATAAGGGAAAAGGTGTGATCAATGAGCCTTCAAGATTAGGCTCTTGCCTCCAATGCTTCAAATGCAATGGGGTTGGACATATCGCAACTAGATGTCCCTCTAGGACCCTTGTCATTCAAGAGGATGATGAAAAGGTAGCAGATGTTGAGGAGTTGGTGTATGATCCAAATGTTGAAGAAACCCAAGATGTTGAGGCAGAATGGGAAGATGATCCTAACTACCTTGCATGCATTAGAGCCATCCTTCCCGAGGTTGATGACTTCAAGGACTTTGGTGTCCCTAGAGTGAATGTGGTAAGGTGTGCTTTGGTAGATCAAAGAGACACTGATGATTGGTGAAAGAGTACCATCTTCCAAACTTACACTAAGTGTGGAGACAAAACTTGCAAGGTTATTATAGATAGTAGGAGTTGCATTAATGTGGTTTCCTCTAATGTTGTTTCTTGCCTAGGCTTGAAATTGGCCCCACACCCTAACCCATATAAAGTTTCTTGGGTGGATACTTCCTTCATAGCCATAAAAGAAAAATGTTTTGTCCCACTTTAATTCATCACCTACAAGGTTGAAATATGGTGTGATGTAATTCCCATGAATGTAGGGCATATTATCTTAGGTAGACCTTGGCTTTATGATTTGGATGTCACCCTTCATGGGTAAATCCAATTCTTGCTCATTTATGTTTGAAGGTAAGAAGATTGTGCTCAATCCTTTGAAACCCAAGCCAATCGACATAAGCAAGAAGAAAGAAGCACCAAAGGTGAAAAGCCTGAACATCATAAGCCCAAAGGCATTTGAAAGGGTAGCAATTCAAGAATTCATTGTGTTTGTCTTAGTTGTCAGGGAGCTTCATAAAGAGACCCGTGAGGAGCAACCTGAAGAAGTGAAGCCAGTGCTCCAGGAATTTAAAGATGTTTTACTCTAGGAATTTAAGGATGTTTTCCCTGAGGAACTCCCTGATCATTTACCACCTATGAGTGACATACAACACGCCATAGATTTTGTGCCCGAAGCAACCCTATCTAACTTGCCTCACTATAGTTAGAGCCCTATAGAGCATGCCGAGTTGCAAAGGCAAGTAGAAGAACTACTTAGGAAGGGTTTTGTTCGTGAAAGCATGAGTCCTTGTGCAGTCTCTGCACTCTTAACTCCAAAGAAAGATGGAACTTGGAGGATGTGTGTTGATAGTCGTGCCATCAACAAGATTATTGTGAAATATCATTTTCCTATCCCTTAGTTGGATGACATGTTGGATATGATGACTGGAGCAACGATCTTCTCCAAGATAGACTTGAAAAGCGGCTATCATCAAATTAGGGTTCATTCTGGTGATAAGTGGAAAATTTCCTTCAAGATGAAGGATGGTTTATATGAGTGGATGGTCATGCCTTTTGGATTGTCTAATGCTCCTAGTACCTTTATGAGAGTGATGACTCAAATGCTCAAACCTTTTATGGGGAAATTTTTGGTTGTGTACTTTGATGACATCCTCATCTATAGTAAGTCTAGGGAGCAACACTTAGACCACTTAACTCAAGTTTGTACTACTCTTAGGAAGGAGAGTTTATATGGCAATCTCAAGAAGTGCTCTTTCTTCACCGATAAAGTCGTCTTCCTAGGTTTCATAGTATCCTCTGAGGGAGTTTCTGTCGACCCCTAAAAGGTTCAAGCGATTGTGAATTGGCCCGAGCAAGCAAAACATCGCAAGCAAAACACTGGCTTGTACACACCTCTACCTGTGCCAGATCGCCCTTGGCAAAATGTGAGTATGGACTTTGTGTTAGGTTTGCCCCGCACCTTTAGGAAGCATGATTCTATTCTAGTAGTTGTTGATCACTTCTCTAAGATGGCTCATTTCTTACCATGTTCTAAGACCTCTGACACTTCTAAGATTGCAAATCTTTACTTTGATGAGATTGTCAAACTTTATGGTCTTCCCAAAACCATAGTGTTTGATAGGGATGTTCGCTTTATGAGTTATTTTTGGAAGACTTTGTGGCATTTAGTAGGCACCAAATTGAAATTTTCCATGGCATTTCATCCTCAAACTGATAGTCAACTGAGGTGGTCAATTGTAGTCTAGGCAACCTCCTTCGGTGTCTAGTGGGTGAAGCTAATCGAAATTGGGATTCAATTCTTCCTATAGCCCAACTTGCATATAATAACTCTGTCAATAGGTCTATAGGCGCTAGTCTTTTTTAGGTTGTCCATGGATATACACCTAGGAAGTCCTTAGATCTTTTGCCCATGTCCCCACATGTTAGGATTTCTGAATCTACTGAGGCATTTGCAAGACATATTCATGATTTGCATAATGAAATTCGCAAAAAAATTCAGGTAAGTAATTTTCAATATAAAATTCATGCTGACACTCATCGGCGTCATGCAGAGTTTCAGGTAGGGGATTATGTCATGATTCAGATTTGACCTAAACAGTTTCCTCTAGGACCATTAAGAAATTTCAGGCTCGTAGTGCAAGTCCATTCAAGGTATTGAAACGAATGGGCCCAAATGCATATGTTATTGACCTTCCTCATGATTATGGTATTATGTCCTCGTTTAATATTGAGGATCTAGTTGCTTATAAAAGCCCCATAGCTATTCTTGATACCCCTTTTGATGAGCCTTTGCTTGATCCTATTGCTGCTCCTATTCCTACCCCTTTACCCTTGAATCTGTCCTATGCACATAAAGAATCTATTGATGCTATTTTAGATGAGCAGATTGTTTCTACTAGGGATGGAGGAGTTCACCGTTTCCTAGTTTGGAGGTGAGGGTGACCAGATTCTGATTGCACATGGATTACTTGAGATGAGCTACAATGACTGGATCTTGACTTGTTGGAGTACTATTAGAGCTCTTCAAATTTCCACTCGACGGGGTCGAGTTCTTCTCACCCAGGGGGAGTTGGTGTGGATACAATGTACAAGCCCCCAATTATACGCATGTATGGGAGGAAGAGCAAAAAGAAGATGGCCCAACCTGTGGCCTTATGGATGGAGCCTATTAGTTATTGGGTTTGAGATTAAGCAAGCCCGAGCATTTAATAATTAGGGTTTCTTTATGCATTTTATTGTTAGCTATTTAAGTAGTTTTTCTGATTATTGTAAGATAGCTTTTGAGAACTATTAAAAACGTGTGTTTTCTTTACAAGAAAACACACACATATAATAGAAATACTTTTAGACACACAAGTGAGACCCAGAAGCAGAAAAAACTAGAATTGACATACCATTACCATCTGGGGGGAATCAAGGTTCTAAAGGGCCCTGACTTCCAAATCCTTCTTCTCCCAAATGAACAATTTGGGGCACTTGCAATTGAAAGGGTGTTTTGGAATGATTGTGAAATGAAATAGAGACGGTTTGGCGAGTAAGGGGAGAGAAAGTTGAAGACCCAAATGGAGAATTGAGGCCTAAAAAGGATGGGTCAAGTGGATGATAATGGGTGAAGAGGTAAAAGGTGGTGGATATGCAGAAGAGAGCTAAGGTTGTGGGGATGAAGAAGAAAATAATTCTAAATGAGCTTGAGCCTGAGAAGTAGGGCAACAACAAGGAGGAGCGAGCCATTGCGTTTTTAGTTTTAAGTCTTAGGTTTTTTTTACATGGAAATGGCGTCAAAATAGGCTGTTTTGAAGCATAGAGTGTTGTGATACTAAAAGCTACCAACCTCCTACATGGAAATGGTGTCAAAATAGGTAGTTTTGAAGCATAGAGTTTTGTGATGCTAAAAGCTACCAACCTCCTTCATGGAAATGGCATCAAAATTGGTAGTTTTGAAGCATAGAGTGTTGTGATGTTGAAAGCTACCAACCTCCTACATGGAAATGACATCAAAATAGGTAGTTTTGAAGCATAAAGTTTTGAAGCATAGAGTGTTGTGATGCTGAAAGCTACCAACCTCCTTCAGTCAAAATAGGCAGTTTTGAAGCATAAAGTGTTGTGATGTTGAAAGCTACCAACCTCCTTCATGGAAATGGCATCAAAATTGGTAGTTTTGAAGCATAGAGTGTTGTGATATTGAAAGCTACCAACCTCCTACATGTAAATAGCATCAAAATAGGTAGTTTTGAAGCATATAGTTGTGATGTTGAAAGCTACCAACCTTCTACATGGAAATGGTGTCAAAATAGGCAGTTTTGAAGCATAGAGTGTTGTGATCCTGAAAGCTACCAACCTCCTACACACTTGGAGTGCCTTGAAAAAGAACCTAATACTTGGATTTCTTTTCTTTTAAAAATGTCCTCTCTTCAATAGCAACAACCCCCCCCCCCCCAAAAATGTACCATCCTAGAACATAATATGCTCTTAATCATTCAATTTACGAAACTTTTAATGGAAAATTGAAAAAAAAAAAAGTCAAAAAAATTAGTCACTTTTTCATTAAAAAATTCCTAAAATAGTTTAATAATATATGCCCTAAAAACATATGTTAGCAAAACCCATTTTTTATTTGTAGGGTTAGGATTTATGTAGGTCATGCATTCATTTAGCACCAGCATTGAAACTTAAAAAAAAAAAATCATATTTTAATACGTCAAAAAATTACTTTATCTATTCCAACGTACCATTTAACAATACACCATATATCTCATCTTCTATTTTAACATTCAACATATTAAATAATACTAGCCTCATCACACGCGCTCCGCATGTGCGATGGGACTCTTTATTTATTTATTTTGAGTTTAATGTAATTTTTTAATTTGAATTTATCTATTGTTCGTGAGATTACATAGGAAGAGATTTTTAAGAAACTAAAATTTAGGATTTGAAATAGAGTAAACTGTTGGGTTTAGTGTGCTAGTTTTTAGGAAAAAATGTATCAAACGTGTGTGAAATATATTTAAATAGAAAGTGCTAATTTTTACGGAAAAAGTTTCTTTTGTAGTTTTTTTTTTTCATTTTTTTTTCTTTTTTTTTTAATTTTGTTGAATTACAATTTTAACCCTATTTTTTATTTTATTTTTTAAGAATAAGGATTATCTAATTAGCTTAGGGGTATTTTTGACATTTTCTAAAGGTCTAACTAATTTTCTAAATCCTCTTAATATATAGAGATAACCAGCCAATCCATTAAAATAATATAAATAACCAAAAAAAAACACCCCATTTTTCATTCATTTCACACACACACACACACACTCTCTCTCTCTCTCTCTCTCTCTCTCTCTCTCTCTCTCTCTCTCTCTCTCTCTCTGTGTGAAGCTCCCCCAATTCACTTTTCTCTTCTTCTCAAAACCCAAATCAACTAAACCTAATGTTTTCCTTCATCTCATTGCTCCATCTCTCCATCAATCCCATATCAACCAACCAAATCCAATATCAAACCCAAACAAATCAAACACAAGTCAATTGAAAATCAACCAAGCAAAGCCAATCCACAACCACCACATACAACACAACAATCAAACCTAAACACACCCACAACTTGGCCCCACCACCGACATCTCACCACCACCAAAAATCAATAAAAAATGAAGGAATAAAAAATTAGCCTAGCACCCCCACCAACATCAAATCCAATCGTTTGCTTTTCATGGAACTCTAGCCACCACGATCCACCACCAACATTGGAATCCTTAGGCTATGTTACACGGACACGGGGATACGGCAATTTTTGAAAAATAAGGACACAACACGACGGGGACACGACAGTTAAATAATTAATTAAATTTTATATTTAGGCATATTTTTTAATATTTTTAGACATAATATACGTTTTTGTCTAGAATTTAAATTGGTAACATATTTCCATAAAGGAGCAGCTGTCTTAGCTGATGATTTTTCACTTCCAGTATTCATTTTAGTAAAATCACCTACAATATTTAACTTTAATAAATAAATAAAACTATAGCAAGACACACAAAAACAAAAATCACTAAATTCATAATAAACATTATAATTTATAAAGTAAAACAAAAGGTTGAGTAAAGAAACACAGTAACAGTGAGACTGTGAGAGTGGGATTAAAAGAAAAAAGAAAAAAATATGAACAAACATGTTATAAATAAGTGAGTAACAGTTATGACCCATTCCCACGTTTCATAAACAAACAAATGCGTTATGACCTATACACCAAAATTAATATCTGAAAGAAAGAAAAAAAAAAAAAAAAACAGAGAGAGGAGGTCGGAACTGTTGTCTACGCCGAGAGAAAGAGAGATCACCGGAAGGGACAAGGCACCTGGGCACGGTGTTGATGTCTATGGAGCTCGCCGATCCGCCCAATCTAGCTTCGGCGAGGGATAAAGGGTAGCGGCAGCGGGCAAAAGTCAGAGGGAGGGTGGGTTGAGAACTTGAGATGTGGGTTTCTCAAAATGACTTCTCAGACTCTAAATGGCTTCTTTGTTCTAGGGTATATCACAAAATCAATGGTATTGGTAAGTCCATCTATCAAAATCTGTGATTTTTTTTTTCCACTGCTAGCATGTTGGACTTGTCGAAGCCGTGTCAAAGAAGCCGAAAAAAAAAAAATAGAGGACACTCGCTGGACACCGGAATCTGGCGAGTCGTATCCGTTTTGGTGTCCGACATGTGTTCAACACCAACACGACGCCAAAAATGGTGTGTCTGTGCAACCTAGTCCTTAAGGTTCACAAGGGAATATTTGCAAAATAACATCATTTCGCTAACAATTTCTTTAGTTAACAACGTTTCCAAACTATTTAGGAAACTAGCATCTCAAGTCTCTCAACTCGAGTTCACCATGGCAATTTGAGTCTTAGAGACTCGAGTTCCTTCTGCTAGCAGTGCTGAAGTGGAAAATTATCCACGTGGAACTCGAGTCTTCGCAATTTTCCTAAAGTTCCAAAAGATGCTGATAATATGAGAGACACTCAACATGATGTACAACAACTTTCTTTTATCAAGGCCTTTGTTTTAATAATGCCAATCACTTCAAAGAAAAATATGTCATTTATGAGATATAGAAAAAGATGACCACAAGTCAGGTTAAATAACATAGACCAAAGTCTGAAATTCCCTATAGCAAAAACTTAGAGCACTCACAACAGTGGTGCTAGATTGCTATAATTTAACTCTTCCAATACCAAAATTATGCTCCAGCAGTGGAGCTATATCCATTTTTTTTAGCTCCACATGAACAGTGCACATCTATAGATAGATGTGCATTGTTCATGAGAGCTAAACAAAAAAAGTACTATTTAATTATGGCTGGGGGATTAAAATAATACCACTCCTTTTTTTTTCATTCTTTTATCTCTTTCTCACTCCGTGCCTCTCTCTCACTCCGCACCTCCATCTGAAGTCTCATCCTCTCCCCATAACTCTCTCTAGCTCTCATCCTCTCTCAGTCACTATGCAATCTCACCGTCCCGACCAGTTGTCCTCAAGCTCTCATCCTCCTTCTCACTCTAGCCCGACCAGCCATCCCAAGCCGCTCTCAAAACTCACCGTCACTCTCCTCTCTCACCATCACTCTCAAGCTCCCTCATTCCCCGTCGCCGACCTGACCCAGCTGTCCCAAGCTGTCGATCGCCTCAGACCCATACTGTCGATCAGAGTGCTTGCTCGTGGATATTGGGTACCTGACTGGGAAACCTATGGAGCTCGTCCACCCACCCTTATTACAGAGATTTGGTATTTTTTTTTTCTTTTTTTCTGCTGTAGACTAGTAGTGGTGGTGGTGGTTGTGGCTGTGGTTGAGGAAAAAGATTGGAGATTTGGGTTTTTTTTTTTTTTTTTTTTCCTGCTGTGGATTGCTAGTGGTGGTGGTGGTGGTGGTTGTGGTTGTGGCGGTGGCTGAGGAAAAAGATTGGAGATTTGGTGTTTTTTTTTTTCCTCCTGTGGACTAGTGGTGGTGGTGGTCGTCGTGTTGGTGGTGGTTGTGGCCGTGGCTGATGGTGGAGGTGGTTGGGGTTGGAGTTGTGGATTTTTTTTTTAGTAGTGAAATATATTATTTTATTGTAGTGGTTATAATATTTTATTATGATGTTTATATTATTTTATTGTGTAGAAAACTAAAATAGATCCACTCCTACAACATATGTGTAGGTAAAATAGATAAAATAACTTTTGGCGGAGCTAAATAGCTAAGAGGCTGTTTGGTTCACTAGTTTTCATGACTCAATTCTCTATTTTCATAACTCAATTCTCAAAAATGGTGGGACCCATAACAAAATACTCGTTTGCCTGCACAATTTCTTTGTTTTCATAACTCTGTTTCCAACATTCAATTCTCTACCTTTTGAGTTATGAGTTGTGAAAACTGAAAACAACTTTTGGTTGTTTTCAGTTTCCAATTCTTTGTTTTTAATGGCAAACTTATAAATAGCATTACACACCTGGTCCCACAGTCAGACTTTGCTCCCTCTCTATCTTCTTTTCTCTTTTTTTTTTTTTTCTTTTCTTTTTGTCTTTCACAGGTCTGGGATAGACCTGCTCCTCTTCTTCTTCTTCTTTTCACTTTCTGGGTTTGGTTCTTTTTTTTTTTTTTTTCTTCTTCTTCTTTTCATTTCTATTCTCCTTTTCTTCTCTTTTCACTTTCTGGGTTTCTTTTCTATTCTCCTTTCTTTTCTTTTTTCTTTTCTTTTCTTTTCACGTTGGTTTCTAGGTTCGGTCTCCCCGGTGTTCTTCACTTTTTTTTTTTCTTCTTCTTCTTTCACTGGGTTTGGTGATCTGGGTTTTTTTTTTTTTTTCCTTTCTTCTTTCTCTGGGTTCGGGTGATCTGAACTTTTTTTTTCCCTTTCTTCTTTCACTGGTTCGGGTTTTTGGGTACTAAAGAAAGAAAAAAAAAAAATGCTACACCAGTGACAGGTATGGGGCCACAAATAGTGTGAAAAAAAATAAATAATGACATTTCAATGATGGAGCCAAACGGGTATTAATTTTAGAGTGATGGGTGATGAGTGATGAATAATGAATGATGAGTAATTAGTGATAAGTGATAGAAATTGAGTGATGAAAAAGTAGGAGCCAAACAGTCTCTAAATATTAGCTCTCCTGCTGTGAATGCTCTTAAGTGCCAAATTTGTTTTACTTGGTGGTATTAAGCAATGACCATTCACCAATTTAAACTCTGGCATCAAGATCAATGCAATAATCTAAATATATATAAATTGCATAGAATGTTATTAACTACTGCAATTAGACATTTGCAATAGAACTTTTTGAGAACACTGGTAACACAATTAGATTTTTCATATAATTTTAACCCAACATTTGCAACTCAGAGGGCATAGAACCAAAGTCTTATTAGTCTGATTTATGGATTTAACAACACATAAAACCAGAAAATAAAATAAAAAACCAATTACAACAAAACTTAAATCTCGCCATGAAAACATAACAGAACTAACAAAAAAAAAAAAAAAAAAAAACGAAAAATTGAACATGCATAACCAATGAACAACACATTCATCACAGGAAAAACGACATCAAGAGGGCCTAAAACAAAATTGAAACATAAAATTAATAATTTTGTTGATTTACAGTGAATACCCAAAACTTAACCAATCTTTTTTTTAATTTTCGTAATCTATAAAAATAACAAAAGCGAATATATTGAATTGATAAAGCTTATCATACATTAGATTGAGAAGACAAACATTTTGAGAGAAACCCAAAAGCCCAAAACGAGCTGAGTCTACACAAATACCTAAAACTGAGTTGTAGGAGTTGTACTTAATACTCAAATCCGAAAAAGCGTTAAAAAAAAAAAAAAAAAAAAAACCCTTCCCTCTTTACAGTTTCGACGGTCTGATGGTGGGTGGTCGACTAGCAGTTCGTTCATCTCTCTCTGTGTTT
This sequence comes from Quercus suber, assembly GCF_002906115.3. NCBI lineage: Eukaryota > Viridiplantae > Streptophyta > Magnoliopsida > Fagales > Fagaceae > Quercus > Quercus suber. Next base: position 760,016 of record NW_027069510.1, read on the forward strand.
GCCTACGGTTTCTGAACAGTAAAAAATATATATATAATTAGACCAAGATCCAAAACCCTTTATTTTCCTTCTCTTTTCTCTCAGTTTCTCACCAAACAAAAACCTGCATTAGAAAATTGCAAAGAGCAATTAATTTTAGGACTTACAGTGGACCTTTGGACTTGCTTTGGCACTTTTCTATAAAGTGAAATGTTGCTTTCAGTACTTCTGCAAATAGGAAAAATTTAGATGGAGAAATTGTCTTAAAGTTGTGCAGGAAATGAAGTATAGAGAGGGTGAGAGAGAAAGAGAAAGCGTATACAGAGATAGAAGAAATAAGTGTTTCTTTTTTTTTTGGAAGGAATTTGAAACTTGCAACATTTATAACTACCCACAGTAGCAAAACGTTGTAGGTTAGCTGGCTGACGGTGGCGGTAGGCTCTATTCTCTCTTCAAGTTTCCCTGAGTATCTTCTCGGAGGGTAAAAAGGGGCATTACTGAGAAGGAAAAAATTGGATAGATGTTGCAAGTGATTACCCGTTGAAATGGTGTGGGCTTTTAAAGACAAAACAAAATTTGGTGAACGTGTGTGAGGAGTGAGGTGAAGAAAAAAAAAAAAATTTATTGATAAAAGAGGTTAAAAATAATTGGTTACTATTTGCTTTTTTTTTTTAATAATTTATTTTTTAAAAGGCTTAATTGCCGATTTGTTGCTATTTTAAAGAAGTGTTTGTATTTTCTTTTTCTTTTTTTTTTTCCTGTAACTACTGCCCAAACAAAAATACATATTGTTTTAGTGTTTTTAAATATATACTTCCCATTAATTTGTATAGCCAATAAAGAACGGGTAACAAAAGTTATATATGATAGATATATAAATATGGATTATTAAAATAATGGTGCCATGTCAATTATTAAAAAAAAACAAATCTTATTTTAAAATTTTTGTTAATAGAAAATAAAACTCAGACCTAAAACATGGAAGACCAGAATCTGCAAATTCCACCTCCTCCTTTGTCTCACAGCCGTGCCAACACAAGAGCAAAGGTTACCCCTAAAAATCCAGCCCATCGCAAGCCATACATGGACTGCCTAACCACCTGTTATACCCAACAAAACTCAATAGCAATCTTATAAATTCGATCAATAACCTTAATAATCTATTTTCTTCTCAGACGTTCAACATTTTGTCTATACAAAATTACAAATATTAGTTTGCTTTACGCCTTACTCATTCAAGCCAATTTTGAAATTGTCTAGAGCTTTCTACCGGCTTTGATTGAATAAAGGAGGTATGGGCAGTTTGCAATCTTTTCTACGTTTTAGATTGAGTTTTCTTTTATTTTATTTTTTTAAAGGAAAGAAATAAAATGAATTAATAAACTCAAAATATGAATTTTTTTCCTTAATAACTAATGTGGCACCATTATTTTAATAATTTTATCAATAAATTAATGACATGACATAATTTCAACCATTTATCAAGTAATAAAAAGTCAAGATTAAGAGAACTCTATTTAATAGAGTACCTTAAAAACTCTAAAGGATCTTAATCCGTAAAGTTTTAAATAGTAACTCGTCTTTAACCGTAAGTTTTTAAATGTCTAATAGGCACAACTAAAACCCAATTTTAAGCAAGTTGTACACATACAACTTCTTGAAATGCCCTCTCAGCATGAAAAAGTAATAGCTTTCATAATGTTCTTATTAGTAAAACCCTCAACTTGAAAAAATAAAAATCTCATTATGTACTTCATTCTTTTATGTGCCATATGGCCTCATGTTTAAAAAAAATTTCATACTTCTCCTTCATAAATATTTTACCCAGATTACTTAGGTTATCCACTCACTGCATAAATATGTGATCATTATTAATTCTTTACTCTCTTTTCCTGGTGGATGCAAGCAATTGAAGTACTAGATGGATTATTGAAATTGCAGGTATTGGTTGAACTTTTTTTTTTTCTTTTTTTGATAGGTCTATTGGGTTCACTTCTTTTTGCAAGAAGTCATTTTCATTAGTTTCAACCTCCTCCCTTTTAACAGTTTTAGCCATGTCTGTAGGGTCTTCTGTAGCCGACCCAATTGCTCTATCTTTCCCAAAAGCAAGGGTCAGTTCATTGTAGTGGGGGAATGATTTATTCCTAAAACCAGCTTTCCAAGTGTGAGTCTCTTGATTAATAAGATCAGCTATAGAGCCATTAGTTATGCAGGGATTATTCAGCATAGTAGGCTGACACCTAAACCACTTCTGATCCCTTAAAGGGATATCTAAACCCTTATTAACCCACCATCTCCCTTCCTTATGTTTAGGGTTATCAGATTTAATAATATTCCTCCAAACCATGATTGATGTGCTTTAGGAGAGCAATTATGAATGGATCCCCTAGGATAGTACTTTGCCTTGAAAGTTCTTGCAACTAAGGAATTTGGATTGTGGCATAATCTCCAATATTGTCTGGCCAGCATTGCCTCATTCATTAGGCTAAAACTTTTGAGACCTAAACTTCCCCAAGACTTAGGGCAGCTTATCGTACTCCACTTAAGAGAATGTAATTTCTTAACTCCATGAGCATGACCCCACCAGAATGCCCTAACTATAGAATTCATCTTCTTACAAATTGTTTCAGGTACTTTGAAACAAGAGAATGTAAAAAGAGGGAGAGTTTGAAGTACAGAAGTTATTAGAGTGGTTCTCCCAGCTTGAGATAAAAGATTTGCTTTCCATCCTTGAAGCTTGGATTGAAGCTTATCCACCAGTATTGAAAATTAGCCACTCTATTTCCCCTCAACTTAAAATTAAGACCAAGATACTTGCTGGGATTTTGAACCAAATTTACTTGAAGTTGTCTGGCCAAGCCTTCTTGCTCGAACATAGGCATGTTTGGAAAGCAATAAAGGACAGATTTATCAAAGTTAATGTCCTGACCAGATATTTGGCAATACCAATCCAAAATTCTCTTTAAGTTTGCTACTGATTTATTGTCCTTTTTGAAGAAAAACAATGAGTCATTAGCAAACAACATATGTGTAAAAGTACATCCACTCCTACCAACTTTAACTCCATTGATTAATTTGTCATGTTCAGCTTTTTGTAAAGACAATGACAAAACATTAGCACATATGAGAAAGAGGTAAGGAGAAAGAGGATCATCTGTCTTAACCCTTTACAAGGCTTGAAAGATCTAAACCTACTGCCATTAACAAGGAGAGTGTATTGGACTGAAGTCACACACTCCATCAGCCAATTAATCCATTGTTGATTAAAATTCATGGCAATCAAAACAGCCCTAAGGAAATTCCAACTCACCCTATCATAGGCTTTTTTCATATCAATCTTTAAAGCTCCAAAGCTACCTTTTCTACCCTTTTTCTTCTAAAAAATGTCCATGATCTCATGAGCAATGAGTATATTGTCAGAAATGTTCCTCCCTTTTATAAAAGCATTTTGAAATGGAGAAATAAGACTATCCATGAAAAGCTTTAATCTATTGACAAGGAATTTGGATGTGGTCTTATAGATCACATTGCAAAGACTAATGGGCCTAAAATGTGTCACATCATCAAGAAAGGGGATTTTGGGAATAAGGGTAACGAAAGTATGATTCAGAGGCTTAAAAAGGGACCTTGAATGAAAAAAAGGCTTGAATGGTGTTGACAACATCTGATTTGACTCCCTCCCAATACTGTTGATAAAAAAAAGCAGGTATAACATCAGGGCCAGGAGCTTTGTGAGGACCTAATTGGAAAATGGTGTCCTCAATCTCAAGGTTAGTGACTAGTCTATTCATTTCCAAGCACTGCTAGTGGGATAGTTTAGGAATATCAATAGTTTGGAGTTCACTCAGAATACTATCAACACTAAGCAGAGCTATATCCTCATAGGAAGACATAAAATGGTTAGCCAATCTGTTTTCAATTTCCATTGGATCCTCCAACAGCAAACCCTCTTCATCCTTAATATGTAAAATTCTACTCCTAGCTCTTCTTTGTCTAACCACAGTTTGGAAGTATCTAGTACTTCTATCTCCATTTAGAATCCAATTGCTCTTAGCCTTTTGAGCCCACATTGTTTCTTCCCTATTCAAGAGTACTTCTAACTCCTCTCTCACAGTTTTCTTTTTCCTAACAGCTTCTATTGAGTCAATGGAATCCTGGATCTCCTATAATTCAGCCATCTTCCTCTTGATATCATTAACTAGCCTCCCAAAAACTAACTTATTCCACTTTAATGCTTCTCTCTTAACATTAGATAACTTGGTGAACAATTAGGTAGCCCTAGAACCTTTAGTTTGAATTCCCCAAGCTTGAAGAATCATATCCTTACAATTTGGATGATTTAGCCACATTAATTCGAACCTAAAAGGTCTATACCAAAAAGGTAAACGCTGCCCAAAGTTCAGCAATATAGGTCCATGATCAGAGTCAACTATTGGCAGATTGTGTAGGGAATAATGTGAATATGAATTAACCCAATCAGAACTAGCAAATGCTCTATCCAGCCTCTCCATCACAAACCCTTCCTCCTCTCTGTTGTTCATCCATGTGAACTTCTGTCCCACGGCAATTAAATTACAAAGTTGCAATTCAAAAATGAGTTGTTGAAACAAATCAGCTCCAACAATTGTGCCCTGATTTAATGAGAATTTTTCCTCCATGGTGAGTATTTGGTTGAAATCACCAATACATAACCAATTAGGATGAGCTAAATTTTTTAAATTCCTAATTTGTTGCCACACCTCATTCCTCCTTGAGTGATCTGGGTGACCATAAATGAAAGTAATAGACAAAGGGTTGCCTTTACTGTCTAACAAATCAATGTGAATAATATGGCTTGAGTGATAGACTAGAAGATTAATAGCCTACCAATTTGTTTATAGAGTGGCTGTACTTGTACTTATTTTTCTAACTTTCATTGCAACCACGAAACAAGTTTTTTCAATTATGTATATTATAAAAATCATATTTTGCAACAAAATGAAGCTTGATGTTTCACAAAAATAGAAAATGAAAGATAATATTCTAATAAACTCTTTATCTTGCATATCAAGAGGGAAATTATAGCAAAATTTAGTATATAACTAATAATAGATGAATTTAATGATACAGTAGAATTTTGACTTCTATTTAGATAAATCAAAGTCAAACATTTTTTTTTATTTTTTTTTATTTTCTTTAGTTTTTTTGTTCTAATACTGTATAAATACTAATTTTATTTTTCATTTATTAATGAACGGGATAAAATTTAGGGTAGACGGATCCATTCAACTGAAGCCAATCATAAGAGATGGTACTAAGGAAAGGGATGGTCTGGCGTACTGACAAATGACCAATAGAACAGATTGTATCTCGGACAGAAGGGTAGGAAGATGGACGGACTCTCCATAATGAATGGATTCCAACTAAATAGACGCAAGGGAGACGGGTAATGAAGCCACATGGACTAAGTGGTCTCCAAGAAACCTCGAATGGAAATGTCTTGAGCCCTACGATTAACCCTAATCAGCAAAGTCTCTATATGGAAAGGATCCCGCAAAATACATGCATTTATGAGAATCTTTCCCACACAGAAATGCCTTCTTCGCCAAGAAACAAAAGTCAGTTCCACACTACTATAAAAAACTCAAAGCCCTCAAAAATCCAGATACGCATAATCTATCCCAGCTCTGGTACTCTAGAGTTGTGAAAATTCTCTAACTTAACCTTCGGAGGGTATTTGGCCGGTACCACACCGGTACTCTCTATAAGGTCTTCTTCTTCTTTGTTGCGCAGGTTTTGCCCAGAGCACATGAAAACTTTGTAGCTTATTTACGATTTTTGGCATCATCAATTAAGTTAGTTTTAAATGGGGTACATGTTTCACGAGTTCTAAATAGCTAAACTGGTAAAATCTTTGATGGTTAAACAAAACATCTAGGATTCAATTCCCACTTACACTAAAAATAGATTGGTATCTCGGTCTAATAATAAAGAGCAATTATATATTTGATGATTATATATATATATATATATATGGTTCCGCTGCTCAAGCCTATTCAGGTTATCATGCCAAAAATTGGTGAAGTTTCCAACATTTCTGATGGCCCAACAAAGAACCTTGCAAAAATAAGGCCAACCCTTTTTTGTGGCAGTTCAAGTTTACGGAATCCTTGCAACTGATTTTCACATCTGAGGCCCAACTAATTATCTGTCCAACAAACATTTTCATTCAGTAGAAAAAGCCCAACACCCCACAAAAAAATAAAATAAAATAAAATAAAACCACCGCTATGCCCTGGATATTACGAAAATTTGTTGGACACGAACTGTGACAATTTGTTGGTCCTGGCATTTTTCTTTTACATTATCAGCCCTTCCCAATTTTCTTTTCAATTTTCCCAAAATCATGTGCTATAAATGTTCCTCACTTTTCTTTTTTAATTAATTAAAATGGTAATTTAATATCTATAAAAAGGAAAGGGATAGAATAATTTTAAAGATATGCCTAATTGGACATACAATTTGATGACCTATTGATTTGTGCGATTCTGGTTATGTAGTAGATTATTTTCTATATATAGACAATAGGTTCATAATTTTTTGTCAATCACTCATAATCATAAAAAGCAATAAGTGTGAAAATTGAGCATGAGAATCATTGCGTCCATAATATTGTTGAAAAAAAAAAAAAAAAAAACCGGAAAGAGGATACATTAAAGGGTACGGTTAATGAGTGTCATTGTAATAAAAATAGTTTTTTTTTTTTTGACATAAAAGATAGAGTAGCAAAAAGAGTTATTTTGGAATATTCCTTGTATTTCCTTGTTGAGAGTTCTACCTATAGGCATTTTAAACCCCAAATTTAACAAATAAATAATAATTTTTTTTTATCAAATTAAAAATAGTGGCGCAAAAAAAAAAAAAAAAAAAATACATGGCTTGTTTCTTGTGAGATGTGCTCTAAATCCTAAGTACGAACTCGTTGCTTTCTATATAATGAGAACTTTAGAGTGTTAAATTCATTGTCCCACACACAAGCTCAAAAACTCATTATGCATAACAATATTAAATTCAAATAATGTTAATTAGCAATGGAATGTGAAAACATTTTAATTATACATGGGGCATGAAATTTATTTATACATTAGAACAAATTTGCATTTCCATCTTTTTCATTATTTTGTATGGTCCAATATTAGTACATTATTGTTCTTTAAAAAAGGTATCTTAAACATAATTTTGGAGCTTAAAGGCAAAGAGAATTAATATATCTAACTATTTCATCAAGTAAAAAATAACAAAATCGCGTACTAAATTCCACTAATGGTTAAAAATAATGTCTATAAAGTTGTCCCATAGCTGGGAATGTATCTCACATGGTAGAGCACTCGTTTTGCATGCGAGAGGTACGGGATTCGATACCATACCCCACATCTCCATCTTTCTTCTCTTTTCTATTTTGTGCGAAACCAATTTAAATGACTACTACACACACGCATGACCATTCTTCACATGGAAAGAACTTGTGGCTTCTCTCTCAATCTCATGGAGGGATTTAAATCTATTCATTGTGTTTTGCCCTTTCAAATATATGCTAATGATTCTAGAGATCGAGTTTGGTAACTTCTTTTATCCAATTTTGTTATGTGGAAATATCATATGTAAGAGTGTAGTTGTTGTTTGAGGCAGTATTACTTGCCCCGGAGCAATGGAAAATCTGCCTGCAGTTTGTCTCTTTACAGTTTACACAAAGAAAATGGAATAGGAACCTTTGAGCTGAAGCGGGAAAAGCCCCAGGGCGAGGCATTAGCGCTTCTTGATTTTGGGGAAAAGTTGGCTTGCTCTAGATAGTCTCTTAGACCTATGTTCTAAATTATTTAAGTTTCACGAGGTTTTGGTTCTGCTTTTATGTTTCACTAGCCGCGAATCCGCACGTTACGCGTGATAATTATTTTTATGATAGTTTTATTAATTTTTTTTTTTTTTACAATTTAAACTAATCTAATAATGAGTAATGTATTTCATAATTATATTTTTATTTATTATAAGAACAATCATAAATGTAATATAGGAACAATCCAAAACACCAAAAAAACGTAAACTAAAAAAAATTAATAAAACTTAACAATGATTAATTGAACCAATATTAGGATAAATTTTATTTTTGATAATCTATTAAGGTTATTTTCTTTGTAGAAATTATAATTTTGGCCGCCAAAACATATTTTCAAATAAAAAATTATTAGCAAAATCTAAGAATTAAATTTCTATACATGCATTGTTATAAAATAATAATAATTAAAATAAAATTGCAAAAGTTAAAATTTGTCACTTATCCAATTATTTTCGTTTGGCTAACCTTTGCTTTTCTTTAAATAAATGGCATTATAAAGTACTTCTAATACAACTATTAAGAGTACTTTGTCCACCACAAATGAGTAGAAAATAAACAAAAATTCATGGTTTTAAAAACCGAACTGGACATCAAACAGTTTTTTTTTTCAATTTCCAGTTCAACCCCGGTTTTTGACCGGTTTTTGGCCGGTTTTCCGGTTGTTGACCGGTTATTGACCGGTTATGAGACTTTTAACCGGACCGGATTGGCATCTGGTTCCCGGTTGAACCAGTTGGACCGGCCGGTCCGGTCCGATTTTTAAAACAGTGCAAAAATTAGTAAAGTCTCATACTTTAACATCTAAATTGAGCAATATAAGAAATCATGCTATGTAACAAAATAAATACCAAATTATCTAAATCATGCTATGTAATAGAATAATGTAACATAATAAATATCAAATTATCTAAATCATGCTATGTAATAGAATAATATTATATTTTTATATGCTATGTTTAATTATTTAAAACGCAATAGGATAACATTTAACAATCAAAGAGAATAAATAAATAAATAAATAAAACAACAACAACAACAACAATTTAAAAAACAAAACTAAATCACAATTTAAAAAACAAAACTAAATCGCATTAACTCAAAATAGAGTTTTAAAGAATATAAAAAATTATCAACCTAAAGTAGAGATGCAAGAAAAATAAAAAATAAAAAAATCCACCAAAAAATTTAGAGAGGGAGAGAGAGAGAGAACCTTTTTTTTTTGTGAGGGAAAACTATGCATAGAATATAAGAGATAATGACGAATTTATAGTAAGAGGGTGTGAATAAGAAGAGACAAAAATAAAGGAAGATGAAGGGAAAGAGGAAGAATGATATTAATGTAGAGGGTAGTGGGGAGATGAAAAGATAAGGGATGGAGAAAGATTAAAGAAGTAGTGGGGAGATGAAATGGTAAGGGAGAGAGAAAAGTTGGAGAAGTGTAAATATTAAAAGAAATAAATGTTAACAACAATTATAGGAAACAAAAAAAAAAAAAAAAAAAACCCTAAAGCTTGAAAGGCTTCAATGTGTGTGTTGTTGTTGTGTTGTTGTTTTTTTGTTTTTTTTTTTTAAGCTGAAAAGCTCACACAAAACCCTAAAGCT
>NW_027069510.1:769494-783237 GCF_002906115.3 Quercus suber
TAGAGTATTTTTGGTACTGAGATCTTCAAGAGAAAGTATTTTTGCGTTTAGTTTTTTCTTTCCTAAGTGGGATATATATATATATATATATATATACACATCACTCTTCGACTCACACACGGAGACGGAGAGACTCTCACTCTCTGTTTTGTGATCACCGACTCAGAGGAATACTTTCATCCCACGCAACCCCAACTAGCCGTTACTATTTCAATCTCTTTATTTAGTTTCCATTCTCCTCTCCAACTACAAGAATTTAATTTAATTTCATTCGAGCATAGAAAAGGATTTCTTCTATACACAGTAAAACTCTAGTAAAATTAAATTCTTTCAATAATTTACACGGCGAAAGGCATCTATGACATTGTCACGTATATTGGTGCCAAACTGCCACCCTATCCTCCACCATAAAAAGATTAAATTGAGCAATTGATTTCATAATAGGAATAAAAAGGCCTTGAAATATTATGCATTACAAGAATTAATAAAAGTTTTACACTTTTTGAATAACATGATAGTATTGTACGGTGTACCTGCTTGCTGCAAGGGCAATACAGATTTGAATGAATTGACTAAAAAGAAAAACAGAGAGAAATTTCCAATTGAATAATCATCTTGAAGTATTCCCATCTCTCAAATTGTTGGAGAGCTTCACATGGGCCGTGGGATCTTTCTTCTTCTTTTTCTTGAAATGTTTAGAGGCAGCTTTCAACGCCTTAGTCCAAGCCTGTAATGAACAGTGTAAAATATAATAAGAAAAAAGCTTTTTTGATTTTTTGATTTTTTTTAAATCAGATGATGAACCAAAAGTAAATTGCACTCAATAGAGACAAAGTTTTCCTACAATTTTTTTTCTCTCTCAAAAGGGCTTATTAATTTCAGGTTAACTATCTCAAAATTTCGGATTAAAAAAAATATAGAAATAAAGAAAATAAAATAATAGAAATTCTCTAGAAAGAAATAGGAATAGAAATACCTTTGTGGTGTGTGGGAAACAAGTAAAAGTGGGCTTTAGAGGAGTTGGGGAGAACTCAGATGCCTTGGTTTTGTTCTTGTGCATGTGCTTCATCTTCAGAACATTAAGATTAAGATTGATGTTGAGCTTCTTCTTGATGTTGTAAGTGACTTTCTTCAACTTGGTTTTGTTGCTCAACACCATAGCACCACCACCAGATGAGATCTTTCTATTTGTGGGTGTCATGAAATCCAAATCTTCAAAATCAGAATCCAAGTCCATGGCACTGTAAGCCCGAGGGACCAAAGGGGACCATATTGAGCTCTGCGTGTAGTCGAAGTCGAAAGCCGATGACTTGTCAGGAATTTGCAGAGAAGCTCGTTTGACATCAATGGTTCTAAGTAGTACACCACTTTTGTAGTGCCCATAACAAGCCTCTCTGTCTCTTCTTCTTCTTCTTTGGACATAGACATATCTAAGAGAGATCTTGTTCTGAATCTTCTATATAAGATACTCTCTACATAAACTGTTGTGATCTTTTTTGCCTTTTTTTTTTTTTTTTTGCTTTCTGTTTCCTTTGTGGGGTTTGGACCGTTTGGGACTTGTGTTTAAAGTAAACGTGGGGAAGAAAGAACGAAAAGATGTTTTGGAAAGTTACCGTTACATTTTCAATTTTAAATGTGATGTGCCTGCTTTGTCCCTCGTTTCTTAACCTTTTTCTCGATTTTGCCCTCCATTTTGGCCTTTTTCTTATTTTGGTCCATGGAGTGAGTGACATAGGTGTGCCATACCCACAATAAAAAGAATAAAATAAAAAATAAAGCATTTACAATGATTTGCTGCTTGTGAATTTATATTAAATACTTAACAAAAAAAAACAATTTATATTAAATAATACTTGAAATATGTGATGAACTCATGAAAGTCTAATTTCCTAAATAAATAATCTAAATTAAAAAAAATAAAACATTTACAATGATTGGGTGATAGATGATGTTGTCCTTCACTCACTCCTATTTGGACTCTCTATGAGGCATAGGGTGACTAACTCGAGCCCCATATTCAAGGGATAGTAAAATTCCAATTTTACCTCAAGAGAGGTCTTACAAATATCTTGACACAATTTTAGGAAGATATATGAAAGCATAAGCTTATAGGCAAAGTTTCAATAATTTGTTAAAATTTAAAAGTTTTTAAAATGACATCAGGCCTAACCAATAATAATAAGAAGGCCATGTGACCACATGACTTGATATATTAATAAGACCATTGATCACATGACCTGATATATCCATAAGGCGACTTGATTTGATATATCAATGTGATGTTAGGTGGAGATACTCACACTAAATGACAAAATTTGAAAAGTTGAATCAATTTCTTCTAATTTATTTACATCATTCACACTAAACAACAAAGCTTGAAAAGTTGAATTCAACATTTAGTTTCCTTCTCGTTTATTTGATAGCACTCACATTGAGTGGACAAAACAATAAATTTTTATATATTATTAAAAAAATTAAAAATTTAAAAAAAAATTTAAAAAATTTAAAAAAAAAAAAAAAAAAAAAACCTAAAAAAAAAGAAGATAGAAAAACATAGATGAGATATCGGTTCGATACTGATCTACTAGCTAGAATTGCCTATTTTCACCGGTAAGTTTGTTATATAGAATGGTATTATTTGAATGTGTTTTGGTATTGGTGGACTGACTGGTAGGATAATTACTAATTGTATTTGATGATTTAGTACTTTTATTAACTTCCTTAATCAGACCTTCATGGCCAAATATAATTTATGGGTTTGATCTATGTTATTTGTTTGTTATGTTTTTGTAATTGCAAATGGCAACGGCTTTGTCTTTTTGGCCAACAACTCTATTTTTAAGAACCATCTAGTGTTTGAAGCGACGGTGCGAATGGTAGTTTGGGAGGTTTGTGTGATGACAGTGTCTATGTCTTTTGGCTGAAATGGGTAGAGAATTGAAGTAGAGAAAAAGAGAGAAAAATTATTAGTAGAGATAAATTATAAGAAGTAGATTAAAGCTAGTTTTAGGTGTTTATATGTTAATATAACAAAAGTGGAGTTTCTATGTTAATTTAGTTAAAATTGTGTGAATGCTTTAAACCAACAAATGTAATAAATCCCTTAATCACCTTCCTTCTCTTGTACCTTAATTTCCAAACCATTAAAGCCTCAATTCCTCTCTCTCATCCCAACTATTCCCTTTCCTACCCTTAATGGAATGTTCGAGTATTTGGCTATCATTTTAGTAAGTCTCACTAACAAAGAGGTGAGTATCAAGCTCAAAATCTTATTAGAAGTAGAACAAAGTAAGAGGTTTAAGATAATGAGGAAGGTTACTTCAAATAAATAGATGAATAAAAACAAAGTAAACGTGATCACACACAAATATTGAAACCTCATAGCAAAAACAAAGCTCTCAACCTTGGGTGGAAATTTATGCCTTCACCTTTGTCATCTCAATAAAGAAATAACTATCATTTCCGTTGTCTTCATCTTCATCTTCTCTCATGAGCTCATCTTCAACTTGATTCAAGCAATCATGGTGGGGAAAAATCAAACAATCGAAACCAAGCTTGAACGGCTTGATTATGGCAATCGTGAACTTGTCTCCCTCTAAACCGTCTTCTCAATCTATCAAAAACATCCTATCTTCTTGTTTTCTTTTGTTTGATTATGCAGATTTCCGAGATAAAATTAGATGCCCCAGACATAGTGGATGGTTACTATCTCAATTTACTGGATTGGGGGAGCAGCAATGTTCTTACAATTGCTCTTGGAAATACAGTTTATCCCTGGGATGGTTCAAATGGCTCTACTTCAGAACTTGTCACTATTGATGATGAAGATGGCCCTGTCACAAGTGTTAACTGTGCTCCTGATGGCCAGCACATTGCCATTGGCATGAACAATTCTGAAGTACAGTTGTGGGATTCAACAGCTAATCGACAGGTTCCTTGATTCTTCATTTACCCTCTTTATTATTTTAATTCTATTTTATAAATTTTTGCTAATACTTTTTGACTACTGTAAATGTTCTTTCTGGAGCTAAGAACTTTGAGAGGTGGCCATAGATTGAGAGTTGGATAACTGGCATGGAACAATCACATCCTTACCACTGGAGGAATGGATGGTCTGATCATTATCAATGATGTAAGAGTTAGATCACATATTGTCGAAACCTATAGAGGTCACGAGCAAGAGGTTTGCAGGCTTAAATGGTCACCCTCAGGCAGCAAATTGGCAAGTGGAGGCAATGATAATCGCCTATTCATATGGGACAGATCAATGGCATCTCACTTGAAGAGCACACATCTGCAGTGAAAGCTCTTGCTTGGTGTCCTTTCCAGAGCAATTTGCTAGCTTCTGGTGGAGGTGGAGATGATAGGTGCATAAAGTTTTGGAATACTCATACTGGTGCATGCTTGAATTTTGTGGACACTGGCTCTCAGGTGTGTGCTTTATTGTGGAACAAGAATAAGGGAGAGCTGCTTAGTTCTCACGGGTTTTCTCAGAACCAGCTTACTCTTTGGAAATACCCATCAATGGGGAAGATGGCAGAGTTCACTTGTCATGCTTCTAGAGTTCTTTTCATGGCTCAGGTATTATATGAACTCAACATGAAAATTTTTATCTATCTTCATGGATTGACATGTTTTCACCTTAATATAAACCTTTTGCAAGCCCAGATGGTTGCACAGTGGCAACTGCAGCAGCAGATGAAACACTTAAATTCTGGAATGTCTTTGGGCTCCCGCAAGTGGCAAAACCTGCTCCAAAAGCAAATCCTAAGCCCTTATCGCATGTAACTCGTATCAGATAGATGTAAAAGCTCTAAATTGTCTCTGCAAACTCTAATTGGATATTCCCTATGTGCAAAGCTGATAAGGGAGCAGCTGCAGCCGAGAGAATTGCAAGGCAAGGAGATGCTTCAACATCAGGTGATTCAGAGGACTCTCTGGAATCGACAGCTAATGTAATGTCTCTCTACAAACTCTGATTGGATATACGCCATGTGCACACATCAGTTATTTTGGCTGATAAGGGAGCAGGAGATGCAACAGATGACGCAAGGCCAGCTAGCCACGTAATACTAACCGGAATTCAATAATGCAGCTTGAGTATTAACTTATATAATTTCTTCCCCCATAAAACTATAAGGTCAATTCTGTTTTTAGTGTGTGATCTTAAGTTTGATTTCATTGTGCGGGAAGCATTGGCAAGGTTCTATCGATTCAATTGGAATCTCTTCTATGCTTTGTACATTATATATCCTTTCATCTATCAAATTAATCTTTATTTTTCCTGACCTCTTATTAGAAAAAGAGAGAGAGCTTTTGAAAATATCAGAGAATGCTTTTAGATAATGATATATTGTTGTGTGCATTATATGATAAAAAATTTCCTGTAACTAACTGCGTTGCTTGGCAAGCAAAAGTAACATATGTTGTAATCGACAATTCGACACTTTATAGAACTATATAATAATACTTTTGCTCTGAGGATAAGTGTTGGATTAATGCTTGTCAGTTTGCTGGTAAAAGACTACTGCTATAACACTACTCTCTGAGAATATAACAAGTATTACCACCCCACATGCCAATGTGGAAAATTAGGTCATCAGCAACAACAACAGCAACAAAGCCTTACCTTAGCCCCCAAATGCTCACCCAAAAAAAAAAAAAAAAAATTAAAAGAGTTCTATCATCTATGTTAAGTGTAAAATGAGAACACTGTTCGTGTTATGAAGTGGGAGTTTCCCAAATTGGCACTAAAACAAAATGGAGTAGTAACATAAAGTAATTGAATTGGGGTTACTTCATTGAAAGACGCTACGAGATTGGTTGATCAGATATTATGAAACTTAAGTAACTTGAAGGTGGAGGGTGCCACATACTTGTTACCATTCTTTTATGAGTAATGATAGTCATGTACTTCTTATTACACACTTTCACATGACTAAAGTTATGTTTTTAAAACACGATTTTACCATTTTAATTGAAATCTTGTTTTACTTTTACACTCTATTTGGGAGGAGGGAGAAGAATGAAAAAGATTGCAATGAAAAGAATTATTTTGGAATATTCTTTGCATTTCTTTGCTTGAGAGTTCTACCTATAGGCATTTTAAACCCCAAATTTAACAAATAAATAATAATTTTTATCAAATTAAAAATAGGGGGGGGGGGGGGGGGGGGAACTACATGGCTTCTTTCTTGTGAGATGCTCTAAGTCCTAAGTCCTAACTTACTGCTTTCTATATATGAGAACTTTATTAAATTCACTATGTCCCACACACAAGCTCAAAAACTCATTATGCATAACAATATTAAATTCAAATAATGTTACTTAGCAATGGAATGTGAAAACATTTTAATTGTACATGGTGTATGAAATTTATTTATACATTAGAACAAATTTGCATTTCCATCTTTGCCATTATTTTGTATGGTTCAATGTTTAGTACATAATTGCTCTTTAAAAAAAGTATCTTGAACATAATTTTGGAGCTTAAAGGCAAAGAGAATAGTGTTAATTATGTGAATTGTTTTTATATTTTTAAATGAGGGCGAATTTTTCTATATAATGCACGAAGAAAACTTGAAAATAATTGCATAGAACTTAATTTTAACATTTGATTACTAAAATATTAACTAAATGGCTATCATTTTATCACACATGATTATAAATATCAAAATTTAAGTAAAACATTCTTTTAGGACTTTTTTTTCATCTTAAAGTTCAAACATAATAACCAGTAATCAACTCACAAGAATTAATATATCTAATTATTTCATCAAGTAAAAAAATAATCAATGATTTCTTACCTACATACTCATACTAAATTCCACTAATGGTTATAAATTATGTCTACAAAGTTGTCCCATAGCTGGGGATGTAGCTCACATGGTAGAGCGCTCGCTTTGCATGCGAGAGGTACGGGGTTCGATACCCCGCATCTCCCTTTTCTTCCTTTTTTCTATTTTTGTGTGAAACCATTCTTCACATGGAAAGAGTTTGTGGCTTCTTCTCTTGATCTCATGGAGGATTTAAATCTATTCATTATGTTTTCCCCTTTCAAATATATGCTAATGACTCTAGAGATCTAGTTTGGTAACTTCCTTTATCCACTTTTGTTATGTCGATTTTTGTTCAAGTTTTTGACAACATTTCCACCATAAATAATCTAACAAAAATGTGGAAAACAATGGCATAGAAAAGAATCCCTATATCCACTTTTCTACCAAGTATTATATAACAAAATTCAATAATGGATTGTAGTTTTATCCATATTTGCATTAATTGGCCCATATATATGAGTGTAGTTGATGTTTGAGGCAGTGTTACTTGCTCGAGAGGAGGGGAATCTCTGCCTGCAATTTGTCTCTTTACGATTTACACAAAGAAAATGGAGTAGGAACCTTTGAGTTGTTTTCCCCCATGGCGATGCATTAGCACTTCTAGATTTTGGGACAAGTTGGCTTGCTCTAGAACCTAGACCTGAGGCTCAGGAGGATAGTTTCTTATACCTATGTTCTAAATTGTTTTAGTTTTACAGGGTTTTGGTTCCCTTTTTTATTCCTTTTATTTTGTTTCTTTTCCCTCTGTCGATCAAATTCTGAGCCATGTTACACCCTAGGAAATACATGTTAGGAATTTAACCTAATTCTTGAACTTGTGAGAGACGAAAAAGAGAAAGAAATTATTCAAAGAGAAAACAATGACATGACACAAGATGTGGTTTGATAATTTGCCTACGTTTACAAAATTGTTGCATTTTTTACAAGAGTGGCAGGCCATATAATGAACCCTAATCTAAAACTACAAATAAATATTATATACCCCAAAACAACCAGGCCAAACCCTAATCTCATAAAAGTTTTTATTTAAAATTGTCACACTGGGCCAATGTTTGGAAGTTGGATAGAGTTCAGCATGGACAAAGCCATGGTTTGACTTGGCGGGGTTTTTTTTTTTGGTTGGGGGTGGGGGGGGGTTGTGGGGGCAAATTTTTTTTTAATATATTATTATTTATGTGCGTATTAATTTAGCAATTTATTTTATAAAATTACACTTTTGCCTCCTTAATAATATAATTAATTCTTTTAAGAATATTGTTATAGTCACAAATTTTTCTACAACATTTTTACAAACTGTTAAGTTAGCAAATTCTTATTGGTTCGCATTTGGACCTACCACTTACATTATTTTTTACTTACCAATAATCACTCATCACAACAACAATTTGTAAAAAAGATTGTAGCTCTAGCATTTTTCTTATTTTAAAAACCAAATCTAAAACAAAATATACAAGCAAAAAAAAAAAAAAAAAAAAATAGTCCAACAACAAAATTACCAATAGTAAAACTAAACAAAATTAAGCCTAGTCAACTAATTTTACCCAAAACAAACAATACGACCCTATAAACAGCCAGCAGCTGAGTCAAAAGTCGAAGTCACTGCACATAACCAACAGTAAAGCTGTCTCTCCTAACTCTAAGTTCTGGCTCTCTCCTGGAGTTCAGATGTGCATATCTTGTGGGTATGAATGCGTTTGAATATGCTGTCATTTTCCTATTCCTAGGCAATCAACTTCAGCGAATTTTTTCAAAAGTAATATACAAAATGTTACTCTATAAGCACTTTCTTATTTTATTACCCAACAGAAAGGAAATACACTTTGATATCTTAACAGTGATTTTGGCTTTATGATTTCAATATAGGACCTACATACATCATAATTTTTTTTTTTTTTGATTAGTACATACATCATAAAGAATTAAAATGGGTCTCTTCTCTTCTAAGATTGAAGTGCAGCACATCCTGCAGAACCTCTTCAATTCTCATTCCATCCCCACCATAATCTACAAAAATGTGAAAAACAGTGGCATATAAAAGAATGCAAAAAATCCCTATATCCTCTTCTTTTTTCTTCTTTTTTAGTAAGTGCTATATCCTCTTCTCTACCCCAGTATTATATAATAAAATCCATTATGGATTGTGATTTCATCTATATTTATATTTAGTGATATCTATAAAGTTGTTTGAGACAGTGTTACTTGCTCTGGAGCAAGGGAACTTCTGCCTGCAGTTGTCTCTCTAAACAAAGAAAATGGAGTAGTATCCATTGTGCTGAAGCGAGAAAAGCTCCGGGGTGATGCATTAGCACTTCTAGATTTTGGGGACAAGTTGGATTGCTCCAGAACCCGGGCCTGAAGCTCAGAAGGATAGTCTCTCATGCAACCAATTCGTGGCCCCGCACCAGTTGCCCATTTACTGGATAATTGTTTACCCAACTGATATGACTTCATTCCTTTATGTGAATCTATCCTTTGCAGGATTTTTTCTTTTGGAATTGGCTGCTCATCATCTTCTTCTTGATATCCATCAAACAAGTTCATTTTCGGAACCATGAAATCTTCTTCAGATGAAAGTGATTCTTCTGCTGTTTCATATCCATCTCCTGAAGACAAATTTGAGGGTCAGTGTGGCAACTTGGTCTAAGTTTTTCACTCGTAAAACTGTCAAATTCATCATGTTGGTTTGGTATTTTAAGCCTGTTCATTTTTGGGTATATATCTCCTGACAATCTTGGCATGAATGGTGTGGGATGTTCTGCAGCTTTAGAATCCTGGTCTCTGGAATCAGTGCACTCTTTAGCTGACAAATTTTCACTAATTGATTCAGTATCCTGAGATAAAACTGCTTCTGTTGAATTGCTCCGAAGGCAAATGTCACTGCCCTTTTTATAAGTAAAGGGCTTCTTCTTGTACTTCTTCACCTGGGCATTTCTGTTGCATAAAAAGAGTGGTGCATTAGTGACTTGCCTTCATGGTGAATCAATCCGATATGAACAAAGGCAAATAAAGTCCATGTGTGCAATGACAAAGCAGAAGGTTTTTGGCTAGACATAAAACTGCATATCTTCCATGATATGTCAATTGTCATCACTATTTGCATTTCCAATATTTGCAGAAAGATGGATTTATATCTGTTGTGGCCAGCCACAAAAATAAGATTGTACAGGGTGAACTTTAAAAAACTATGAGAACAAAGTTTGCATGCTCTACCTTTACATTAGTGAGATCTACGTTGTGTTCCTTAAGGAACAACATGAGTTCCTGAAAATTTCTTCTGTCGGTCGATAATGCCCACTGTGAGGCCAAACTGCCAAATTGAGTTGACAGAAATCGTGTTAGTACATCAAAACAATTTCATATGAAGTAAAAGAAACCAATTAATAAAGCCAGTTCTTAAAATCCCCAATTTTTTTCTTTTATACCTTCAAGATGCCATCTTCCGCTACTAATCTTCCAACAGACAATGTGGCTCCACCTGCCAAGAAACTTGAATGTTGAAATGTGCCCTTGTTCTTCAGCCCAACGTATAAGGTCTTGGATGTACCAAGGACAAAGATCCACTTAGCATCTTTGGGTCCTCCTTCTGTATGAAGGTCTTCACCACTCTGCTTGTAGACAAGTTTCCCATCTTGCACCACAACTTCATAAGCCTTCCTTTCTGCCTGCAAAATGAAGCATTTATCAGTAATACAAATTCTAACTCTACTTTCTAGGGACCATAAGGGGACATGGGGCTCACCGGACCAAAATATTTAATGCATTGCTGCCAAAGCTACGAAGGAGGACATCTCTCTTCTTTTCCTTCTCCCACGTTGAGCCTGTTATTTTCAAAATTCAAATGTCAAGGCTGAAAATAAATCTCATTGGAAAGCAAAAGTCAATCTGAAGGATTTGCTTTCGGTAACAATTAATCCTACCAGTAGAAAAAGGGCTGTTTACTCTCACAGTGGAGCCATTTCACATAATAAAATTGAAGATTATGGCCATAGCGATGGCGGGGCTGTTTAGGAGATTAACAAAATTGAAAACAGGCCACAAATAAAAATAGTAGTTTTGTCCAAAGATTTACTTTAAGCATGAGACTTACTGCCTCAAGCCAATGTTGTAAAGCAGGTTTCTTAGCATTTCCAACGTTACATAAGCCTTTTCCCACCTGCCAAAAAAAATCAGCAGTTTAGAACCATATATAACTGAGCAATATTTTTTAACCATGCACCAAATTGTTTAAAACTTACCTTAGCAGCTCTAGTTCTTGCCCTTGACCAGCGTGAAACAGCTATCTCTGGTTTACCGATGTCAAATAATGATATAGAGCTTCACTTCAGTTCTGCAAAATCTAGCAATTTCCACCTATAAAGTGAATTGCAAGAAGCTTTTATATTGTTTGGACAGATGGAAACAACACCATTTCATTTTGTTTTAGTTAACATTTGAAATGGAAGGGGTTAGTTCACTTTTCTAAAATCATTCTTGTAAAGAAAGATTACACAGCATGCATGAGTGTAAAGGAATGCGCATAAAAACTTATACAAACCAGCTTTGTTCCACAAGAACTGCACAATCTGCCAGCCGCCTCCTTGTTCGGAAACTCTTGCACACTTTCTGCAACTTCAATGCAGCCTTGTTGCTATTGTTCTTTGGCTCCAACAATGGTGACTGGTGATTTTTCTCAGATAAGCTATCTGATTTTGCCAATTGGTCATCAACATCTCTAGTCTCAGAGCTCACACATCTTCCAAACACATCATTTTCCATTTCTGCAGTAGGAGTTTTGAATGAGAACACAGTCTCTAACTCCCTCCCTTTAAAGCTAAGCAATCCTTCCAATATCATCTTTCTTGAACCATATGATTTCAACTTAGTGGAATCTGAATCGCGGATGTTGAAACCGACTGATCGCAATATGTTCCTCACTACTGAACTAACTGATCTTACAAGTATAGCTTCATGGCTACTAAACAAATCATCAAGGTCGGCAAGTGGGCTAGAAAAGGCTATTAAGAATTTGACGAAGGGAAGCATGGAAGAATATGTTTATTTAATACTATGAATGCCTTATAGTTAGAGAAAGTTATGCCATTTGATTACGTTAATTCAGAATTACAATATAACAGTCTCCACTTGAAAAACTAAATTTAAACCCGTACGTGATTAACAGTGCAGAATTATCAGATATAAAGGACAAACACATCGGTTAAACCAACCCACACATTATATTCTACCACAGTCATGATAAACCAAATCAGTTAAAGAAATAAATAATAACGAAGTAGAAAACCAAAGGAGAACCTCTTCAATGGAAAACTACTCCGAGGACATAAACAAAGCCATAGAAAATTCACTATTAAAGGAACAATTACAAATAGTCACAACTCAAAACTTTTGTACCCTAGACCATCTTTGCAGCCTCAGCAAATGCTCCACTTGCTTTCCTACGGCAGTATACCTCTGGAATCCTTCTATAGCGATTTCCCCCACAAATTCCCCGTCCACAGAAATCAAAACCCTCTAGCACTCCAAGGAACCTCCCTGAAAGTTTGGAACAGTGAACTTCACTGGAAAGTTAGCTATGTGGTTTCAATCTTTCAAACACTCTTTTCGAATCAAAAGGTGATTGGGCAAATAAAATATATTTTTCTATGAAGGACAAGGCATGGATTCTTGATGATCTTGATTACAACATGGGGATGCAAAAGCAAGGGAAAATATCCTGAACAAAATAAATCAAAAGAGAGAGGACATATCTTTTTTGGCTCAAGTGGGCTCTCTTTGTGGTTCAAAGAAGCAAGAACAAATGGCTGAATGCCTACTAGACTTATTGGCTGGGCAAGTCATGCATGTAAGATTGTGCATGGTTTGCTCAGCATGCTGAAGAAAATATGTAGCAGCATCTGACATGCTCGCTTGAGCAGCCTTATATTCTCGCTTGATTGGCCTTATGCTCTCACTCGAGCAAGATTCTTCATACAGCACATCACAAGCAGTTTCAGGACTCAGTTCTTTCTTCAAAATTTGACAAAGGATTACAACCTTTACTTACATTTCATTATTGACAGATATTTGCCAATCTAAATCAAACAACACTTAATAAACCCTCGCTAATTGTGTACAACAAAAGTTTCTTCTATATAAAAAATTTCCGAATTCTAACGGAGTGGTTCATTTCAAAGATCAATGACATTTCTGAATAGATCTAGATTAAAAAGCATGACAAATAAAATTATAGTGTTATTTATGATTTTTATTTCCTTCAAACGTTTTTAAAATTATAGCTTATTGGCAAAAAAAAAAAAAAATACAACCACAATATCAGCCAACCAAAACAAAAGCTAATTCGTAAAGCAAGTGATTTCCAAGTTATAAAAAGCTGAGTTCCAAATTCCACACCTTGACAAAAAAGGAATATTAATCTCTCCAAACAGAACCCACATAAACCCCCATTAGGACATAATTTTGACATCTGTAAACAAGCCAAACAAACTGATTGGGTATAAACAATCCCACAAAGCCAAAGAAGAAACCAAGTATCTAAACTTAACATGAAGAGCTAAAAATACTCCATCACAACAGAAAGCACAATCAATAATATTATATATTAAAAAAAAAAAAAATCAAATATTGGGGAACCTTGTGCTTGGATTGAATTGCTCCTCCACACACAGTACCAAATTGGCATCTGAAACCACATTGCCCGTTGCTATTACCAAATTGACATACTCCACCATCACCACCAAACAATAATTTTGAAACCCGTCATCCCCCATTCCCGCCAACACCAACCTTTCGCAACTCTCTCTCTCGCTCTCTTCTCTGGTGTATTGTAATTGAAGTAAAAATAAATAAAATTAATATTTGTATTAAAAAAAAAAAAAAAAAAAAAAAAAGGGGCACGAGGAGTAATAAA
>NW_027069510.1:784299-787767 GCF_002906115.3 Quercus suber
AAAAAAAAAAAAAAAAAACAGAACAGTGAGAGAGAGAGAGAGAGAGAGAGAGAGAGAGAGATCCTAGCACCATTGCTCACTGGTTTGGAGAGATTTGATCACCAGTTCTCGACTGGAGGCTGCAAAAGACTTGTGGAGGCAAACTTTTGAGCTATTACGGTGTGGACACTACGGCTGTGTAAGAGAAATTTTTTACTTTTTTCTTTTTCTATTTGGAGGGATCTTGTAAAAGGATTCTATTTTTTTGAGAAAGATTATTAAAGATCAAGTTATTCTTATACTGCTATTGATCCTTCTTTGATTTGTATCAACTGATCCTTCTTTTGCTTTTTGGTTTGGGGTTTTCTTAACAATGGCGATGGTAAGGTGCTGCTGTAATTTACCAAGGTTCTTTTTTGCTTTTTTTAAGCTCTGATCTGAACCGTAACAATAGAGCCAAAGTTTTCCTAAAATTATTTCTAGATTAAAAAATATAGAAATAAAGAAATTCTCTAGAAAGAAATAGGAATAGAAATACCTTTGTGGTGTGTGGGAAACAAGTAAAAGTGGGCTTTAGAGGAGTTGGGGAGAACTCAGATGGCTTGGTTTTGTGCTTTTGCATGTGCATAATCTTCAAAACATTAAGATTAAGATTGATGTTGAGCTTCTTCTTGATGTTGGAAGTAACTTTCTTCAGCTTGGTTTTGTTGCTTAACACCATAGCACCACCACCAAATGAGAGCTTTCTATTTGTGGGTGTTTTCATGAAATCCAAATCTTCAAAATCAGAATCCAAGTCCATTGCACTGTAAGCCCGAGGGACCAAAGGGGACCATATTGAGCTCTGCGTGTAGTCGAAGTCGAAAGCTGATAACTTGTCAGGGAATTTGCAGAGAAGCTCTTTTGACATCAATGGTTGCAAGTAATACACCACTTTCGTAGTGCCCATAATAACAAGCCTCTCTGTCTCTTCTTCTTCTTCTTCTACTTTGGACATAGCCATGTCTGAGAGAGATCTTGTTTTGAATCTTCTATAAGATACTCTCTACATAAACTGTTGTGATCTTTTTGCTTTTGGGTATTTTGCTTTCTGTTTCTTTTGTGGAATTTGGACCGTTTGGGACTTGTGTTTAAAGCAAAGATGGGGAAGAAAGAACAACAGGATGTTTTGGAAAAGTTACCGTTACATTTTCAGTTTTAAATGTGATGTGCCTGGATTGTCCCTTGTTTCTTAGCCGTATTTCTCGATTTTACCCTCCATTTGCTCTAGTTTCTCATTTTGGTAGGTGTCATGTCACGTCACGTGTGCCAAACCTACAACAGTTTAGAACAGTGAATAATCTAACAAAAAGTGACCATAGGAGAATCTTAGTAACATTCATTCTATTTACGCTACAATCAAATAAAATATAAAATAAAGCATTTAATTGCGAGAAGAAATCTCTCAAAAAAAAAAAAAAATTGCAAGAAGAAAAATAGAAAGGAAGCACCTATTGAAGGCCTGCAAAGAGGTTTAGTTAATTTTTTTTTTTTAAAGAGAGTTTCAACTTATGGCATCCACTTCTGATGATAATTTTTTATCATC
The DNA here is from genome assembly GCF_002906115.3 of Quercus suber. NCBI lineage: Eukaryota > Viridiplantae > Streptophyta > Magnoliopsida > Fagales > Fagaceae > Quercus > Quercus suber. Next base: position 785,864 of record NW_027069510.1, read on the forward strand.
AAATCAAGACAACAATCAATTTTTGGTGTAGGCGAAGATTGAACTCTAGACTTCTTATATAACTATCAGAGACTTTACAAGTTAAGCTAACTGGAACCCACATTTAATTACAAAATTGATTGTAATTTTTTATCATCAGATCAAGACAACAATCAATTTTTGGTGTAGGTGGAGATTGAACTCTAGACTTTTTATATAACTATCAGAGACTTTACAAGTTAAGCTAACTGGAACCCACATTTAGTTACAAAATTGATTGTAAGCTAAAGTTACAATCTTACTCAATATATTTTTACTTGAGGTGCATTTTGACAAATCCACTATTAAGTTATATCTTCTTCTTATATTCTTCATGCTTGCAAAATTTTTAAAAAATTAAAGATTAATAGCTATGTCATCAATAAATTTTTTAAATTGCAAATTTTATTAGTTTAAAATTATGTGTAATATATAAAGCTTATAAATCATATAGTAAATAATATCCGATTGACATAAAATTTGACATGTATATTAAGAGTATAAAAAACATGTAATTTAACAATTAAATTTTCAAAATATGCAGTAATATTTATTTTATTAAGTAATGTTAGGTTACAACCAGTTCTGTAACTAAATTTTGCCTTAAAAAAAAATAACACTAATCATGAATAGTTAAACTAGCCAAACTTTGTTTTAAATAAAATAATATTATTTTTTCTTAAACCCAAGAGAGTTTAGTATCATTTAACGCCAAGTTCAAAATGATGCACTCTACTGTCATATGCTTTGAATCAGTACCATATTTGTGAGTTTACAAGTTGACATCTATATATATAATTTGTTGGATATCACAAACAAACGATTTGAGGCATTTGGTTTCAGCAAAAAAAGAAAAAGAAAAAAAAGATTTGAGGCATTTGGTTTTGTGTTTGGAACGACTGCTGGGATAATGCTTTTGTACTAGAATGCATTTTACTTTCTAGCAGAATGTATTATGGCATAATATATTTTTATTGAAAATTTGCATTTAGTTTGATGCTTCAATTTTTACTGAAAAGTATTTACTCAAAAAAAAAAAAACCTTTTACTAAAAAGTACTTCTTTTGAATGGCCATTTTTTTTCGTCTAACTCTAATTCCATTTTTAGATGTCCCAAAATATTGCCCTATTTCTAAAAATAAAAACCATTAATTTACTAATGTTTCTATTATACCCTTATTAATTTATTAATTCAATTTTTTGATAAATTTTTTTAAGGGTAGTTTTGAAAATTTATACATTTTTAAAAGATAGACAAGACAATAAATAATGTTCCCTTAAAAAATTTGACTTTTCAAACAGGACAAAAAAAGTGGGACAGAGAGAGTAATTATTTTGAATGGAATTGTGTTTCGTATAACACAAAGTGTAAAATTCATTTTTGGAACTTTTAACTATTTTTTATTAGGATGATTATAATAACAGAAAGTTAATGGGATTTTTTTTTAATATTAGAATTTTATTCACGGCTTAAAATTCCAAAAAAATAAAGATTTCAATAATTAATATCTATTTAAATACAATAACAAAATAAAAATAAAAATACAGTCACCATTAATAGCAAAAATAATAGCAACAAAATAAATATTGCCAATGAAAATTTCAAACTCCTTACCTTATGCCTTGAATTTATGTCTAATATAAATAATTTCGACAATTTCCAATTAAAAAAAGTGACATATTGATTTATTTTTAACAAGATAGTTTTGTACATAAAAAAAAATATTCAATATACTATATTAACAATTTTTCCATAATTTCTCTCTCTCTCTCTCTCTCTCTCTCTCTCTCTCTCTCTCTCTCTCTCTCTCTCTCTCTCTCTCTCTCTCTCTCTCTCTCTCTCTCTCTCTCTCTCTCTCTCTCTCTCTCTCTCTCTCTCTCTCTCT
>NW_027069510.1:789208-794698 GCF_002906115.3 Quercus suber
AAAAAAAGAAAAAAAAAAAAAAAAAAGGAGACTTATTATTTTTATTTTATTTTAATTTAGCATTTGAAATTCTGCTATAGAAAATAGAATTTGAAAAATGTATTCTAGACAAAATGACTTATAAATTCTCAAATGTTCAACCAAACAGTATTTTTTTCCCATAATGCATTATGTGCCAAGAAATTTGCGAAAATGCATTCCAGTTGATATTCCAAACACTACGTTAGTCATTTGCAGCAGCCAGCAAGGGTGTAAATGCGTAATATTCACATTGTAATGCCTTGCTAAAATCAACTTCATCATGAATAAACTACAAGTAACGTGCTTGACATATTACTTGAGGTGACAAATGGGCAGCAAGGATGATTGTCCATTAAACCACTTATTACTCATTTAAATAACTACTCAATAATAATGTTAAAAAAAAAAAAAAAAAAAAAACCAATCAATGATTCAATTAGGGGTGTCCAAGCAGACCCGGAACCCGACCAACCCACCCAACCTAGCCAGAAAACCGATTGAACCAATGCCGGCGATGGTCGACAGCGGGTCTCTACCCAAAAAACTCGAGACCGGCGGGTCGGTTGATGGGTTTAAGCATGAAAACCCGATTTTCAACCAACCCGACCGAAAAACCTGTTCTCTGTCGATTTTACATTGAGATTAGCCTGATCTCGTTGAGATCTCACTGGATCTCTTTGAGATCTGGCCTGATCTCATTGAGATCTACCGAGATCTCTTCGAGATCTGGTCAGATCTAGCAAAAACCAAAGATTTCGGTGAACTCCAGCGACGATTACTGCAAAATTCGGTGACTATTTACACAGTTCGAAACCGACCGACGAACCGCTAACATTTGACCACCCGAATTGCTGCCGTCGGAGGCGAGTCCAGGTTTGGGAGACTCGATCAGGTCAGGTCAGTTCCGGGTTGGGCACAAACCCAACCTGGACCGACTCGTGGACAGGCCTAGATTCAATATCCATTACTCAAACATATATATACACACACACACAACTATTATTATAGGCGAAACCATACTATTTGTTCCTAAAGTTTATCTTGTGAGCGCTATTAGTCCCTCAAGTTTTAAAAATAAGTGATATTAGTCTTTTAATTAACTTCAGTTAGAAATATTGCTTACGTGGTTAATGGAATACTGAGTTGTCATTTTTTTTAATGATGTGGCATTTTTAATAAAAAATTACAAAATTATTTACAACTGGTACATCTTTTACAATTTATTACAAGTGCTTTTACAAACTAATGAATGGCATATAAGTCATTGTCTTTTTTTATTTTGCTAAAAAAATCTTAGACTCTCTAATATCTTCCTATGACCCAAGCACTTCATCTTCCTTTCCTGCCATTCTTCCAACCATTGTGGCTGCAACTGCCGCTCTTCCACTGCCGTAGCGACTCCTCCAAGTGGCCTTCGTTGCCCCACCGCAGCAACCAACAGAAGCTCTGTCCTTCGCCATTCTCCATGAATGTCCATTGACTGCTTATCTCCTAAAGATCTTTATGTTTCTTTGTTTAGATTTGTTTCCAAAGGATTCATAAATAGCATGAAAAAATGTTTAAATTTGCTTCATTATAAATCTAGATTTGTTTCCAAAGGATTCATAAATAGCATGAAAAAATGTTTAAATTTGTTTCATTATAAATCTTCAAATGTTTGAAGTATTATATTCAAGTTTTATTTTCCTTAAAAAAAAATTTTGAAAAAAAATTGGTCCTTTTTCTTTCTCTGCCATGAACCAATGGTAGTCACTGTGGGAATCTTTGTTGCCTATCACTTTTGTTGTTCTCAAAATATTTGTTGGTTTCTTGCTCTTGACACTAGACTACTCTCGTTAACAAGAGAGGATTTGTGGCCAATCAAATTAGATTAGAAAGAGAGTTACGTAAAAGACTTTGTATCCTCAAAGGCGTTCTCTTCAACTCATATCTGGATTTTTGTTAAGAGGGTTTCCAGTAAATTATTGTTGGCTTTGAGGTGGTCCGGCCACTTGATTAGAAAACTGGACAACGATGAAGCAAAGAAAGGGAAAATAGGGGAGGAGAGAGTGAGGGGCTCAAGCCAATCCTATCTTTCTTTTTTCTTTTTTTTCTTTTTTTTAGCGTAAGAATAAATAAAATCCAATTAAAGATTACATTGCAACTTTATAATTAAATAGTTGATATGGTATAGGACACTTAAGTTGCCACGTCAATTTATAAGTGTCTACAGTAAAATTATAAATGCCACGTCACTTTTCCGTTAGCCAAAGGACTACTTTCACTCATTTTTTAAACTTTAGGGACCCACTCATTTTTTAAACTTTAGGGACCAATAGTACTCATTTGAAACTTAAGGGATCAAATGCGCTCACAAGGTAAACTTCAGGAACCAATAATGTAGTTTTGTCATTATTATATACATAATTACAAATAGTAGAAATCTCTAAATTAACCAAAATATCCTTAAAACTTCAAAAGTGATGATCCAAATCCCCCCAAACTCCAAACGCACAGAAAATGCTTTTGAAACTTCACATATGACTAAAATACCCCCAAAATTATTGACCCTAAAAACATTCTGTGAGACCAAAATATCCCTAGAATTCTAAAATGACCAAATTCCCTTCAAACTGATCAAAATACCTCGAACATCTAAAACAACCACCCTCGAAAGCTCCAAAATGAACCCCTTCCCAAAAAAAATAAAAAATAAAAATAAAAATCTAGAATGATCAAAAGAATACAAATATGTTCATAATGAGCGAAATACTCTTGAATACCCTAAAATGACACAAATACCCCCAAAACATTCAAGATGACCAAATTATGATTGCATCGTCCTAAATGACCAAATACACCACCCCCCCCCCCCCCAAAAAAAAATAAAGAAGAGTCCTAAATAATTATGGGAATTAGAAAATGACCAAAGTATCCCATAAAAACTAAAAAATGACCAAAATTACTAGAATAATCTTGAAACATCTAAAATGACTACAATACTCTCAAAATAACCAAAATACCTCCCAAACTCTAACATGATTATAATATCTCTAAAACCTTTAAAATGAACAAAATATGTCTGAAATGTCCAAAATAATCCTTAGAACCTCTAAAATGATCAAAATGTACCCAAAATATCGCCAAACTTTGAAATGACAAAAATAACCCTAAAGCCTGTAAAATGACAAAAATACCATTGAAATGTTCGACATGGCCAAAGTAACATTGAAACCTCCAAAATAACCATTATACTCTCAAAACTTATAAATTGTGTACTAGACATTGTGGAGGCTAGCCAATCGCTAATCAAAGGCACCACAAGAGCAAGAAAGGGGGTTACAAAAGTAACACATTATACTAAGGCTAAGAAAAATAATGTGATGTTAAAAAATTGCCATTTCAGTTTGTAGACTAATAAAGTTTTTTATGACAAAACAATATGTGCTACACTGATCTGATCATTTAAGAACTGTACAAATGTTTCCTAAAAAAAAAGAACTGTACATAGACTATGATTATGCAAATGAGCCACTACTCTCTTAACTTTGACTTAGTGTATATACAGTTGGACTAGTTTTAGTTCGTAATGAAAAAGGTTCAGAGCCAGCTTTAATGTCCCCAAGGAAATGACGGTATTTATCGATGACGCTTGTAGATGCCACTCTAATGGATGATTCAACACGAGCTGGTTCCTATAGGAAGCACAAATAAATGAATAATACAAAATTAAGTAGTGAAAAACCAGCTTCAATGTAATTAGTACCATATTTTATACCTGAGTCTGATTATCTCTTACAGGAAGAAAGATTCCCCATAAGACGTATCCTGCTTCGAGCCGTGCAATAGCATCTATAAACACAACTTGATGTCATCACAATGAAAAATCATGTAAACACAAATATTTACAATGCTTATAGATGAATATATATATATATATATATATATTTTAAATTTTTAATAAAATATTGGAAATCATTTCAATATTGAAATTTCAAACTTACAGTGGCACCCTTATATAATTTTCACTAATTCCTAGGCCCGCATTATTTAATATCATTTAGAGGAACAACTAGAGTCCTAGTTTTTTTATTTTTGTTTTTGTTTTTTTTTCCCCTCCAATTTCCAATACTATATATTAAATAACATATTTGAGTCAGATAAAAAGCCAGATAACTCACTCTGTGAGTCCACATGCAGCTGTTTTGATGTAAATATCAACAAATCCACACCCTCAATGCGGATTCTCAAAATTAAATTTTCGTCCTCCATCAGCTCAGACAGGCAGGAAATGCTCTCTTTGGATCTACAAGTATAACCGACAGATGCCCTTAAAGATAAATATATAAAAAGAAGCAGAGGCAGAGATTGTCTCATAAAAATCAGATGTCAAAACGAACCTCTCAATTTTATCATCAGGAGAAAAATATAGTGCAATGTCATTCAGATCAGGATAATCATTCTGGAAAAGATCTGCCCAAATTTGGGATCGAGGAAGCAGCATAACTCGAAGGGTTAGAGGCAATCTTAGTGATAACTCATATGCCCTGCCACTAACAGTCCGTGGAGGTTGAGCCCGTAACCCACGATAAATGTCACCAGTTTGAGCCAGCAGCCCACGATAAATGTCACCAGGTTTGGCAGCAACAAGAATGCTTCCCCTGAAGAAAGAAGGCAATGAAAACTTTGTGAAAATGTAGAATGCTATAATCTCGCATGTATATATGCCCTGAACATAATAAGAAACAATCTAATAGACAAAATACAGGAAATATCTGCTCTATGAATCCAATGAAACAATCTGTTCAACAAAATGACGGAAAATTTTTACTTCCATTAATTCATGAATGACTCCAGACATCATGAGATAAGAGGTTCTATGCAAAACCATGAAGACCCACCTCCAGGTAGCAGTAACACAAATGCCTCCCCCAAAGAATGAGGCAATGAAAACTTTTTGAAAACTCTAGAATGCTATAATATCATAAGGTATAAGCCCTGCACATATTAAGAAACAATCTAACGGACAAACTATAGGAAATATATGCCTTACGAATCCTATGAAACAATCTATTCAACAAATTGACAGATACGTTTTATTTCCGTCCATTCTTTTAATGAATGAATGACTCCAAACATCATGAAAGAATAGGTTCCAGGCAAACCATGAAGAGACTGGCTACCCACCTCCAGGTTGCATGTAGAGCAGGGAGATAATCACGGTATAGCTTGAATTTAAGTAGACTATTCAGCAATTCACTTTCTTCAGCATCAGAGTTCTCACGTTTAAAGAAAGCTTGGAATTTACCACCTACACAAATACAGGAACAGCAATTAGATAAAGCAACCAGGTTACTAAATAGTTATACTGCCAAATACACTCCCAACCGTAACACAAATTGATATTATGACTTACTTTATTTTATTTCAAAATGTAAGCACATCAATTTTATATTTTGGTTCACAAAATGATATTATATCCATATGGCA
>NW_027069510.1:806868-816892 GCF_002906115.3 Quercus suber
TTTGGATAGTTTAAAAAAGGATGAAGGATTTGGATTTGACAAATCCACCAAGGTTTAAATCCCTTGAATTTGAAATAACTTTTAAATCCATAAGACATATTTCAATATTTATAGACTTGGAATTAAAGCATTTCAAATCCATCGCTTAAAAATTCAAAATTCAAGTCTAAATGCATTTAACTTTTTAGCCAAGTAAAAGAAATACAGCCATTGAAATATAAATAAATTTCCAGAATAGCAAAACCCCAATAGCCCATAAAATTGCAATATTTTCCTAATAAATAAATAAATCAAAGAAGCAAAACCCCAATTAGACCATAAAATTGCAACATTTTTTTAATAAATAAACAAATAAAAGAAGCAAAACCCACTTCACCCAGTTAACAATTCACAACAAAAGTCACAAAATATAAATAAATAAATAAATCCCAACAAATTTAATATTTTAAAAAACAGTAATAACCAAAAAAAAAAAAACAAAACAAAACCAATGCATTGAACATTTTTTTTAAAAGTGAGCATTAAAATTTAATGATTAAAAAGAAAACATCACATAATTTAATGTAGCATAAATAATTAGGAATTGAATGAAAAATGAGTAAACATAAAAATATAAAATATGAAAGAGAAATAAGAATAAAGAATAAAGAATTTAAGAGTACGAGTGTGGGGACAAAAGCAAAAATACCTGTCTCTGTGTAACATTCGGTCGCATTGTTTGTCGGTTTTGTCCCTTTCTTTTTTCTCTTGAAGAAAGAGAAAAGATTTTTGCGGTGGATTAACAGTGAAACTTCTTCTTCTTCTTCTTGTTTGAAGAGAAAGAGACTGAGTATGTGTTTGGGTTCAGCGTTTCCTGGCGTTTCTCGTTTTCTCTTTTCTTTTCTTTTATTATTATTATTATTATTATTTCTTTTTTTATCCACGCGTTTCAGCCTTTAGAGACAATACTGTAGTAAAATATTCACGCGTTTTACTGTTTACATACTGTTTATTACGGTTTACTCCGACCATTTTATTACAAAAATATTAAAAATAAATTTATTATTTATATATATTTAAAAATTATTTTACTATAGTATTTTTAATTTTAATTTTCAATAAAATAAATTGTATTCAAATCGACATTTAGGTGCAGTTTGGCTTCAACGTCTGCGTCTGGAGGCTGCGTTTTCCACCTTTTTTTTTTCTTTTTTTTTTTTTCGGAAAGTGAACAATAAAATTACATGATTTTACTGTACAGAGACAAAAAATACTGTTTATGCACTGTTTGGCACTGTTCACGCACTAAAAAATATTAAAAATAGATCCCACGGTACTATTTACACATTTAAAAATTATTTTGCTACAGTATTTTCAGTTTTCAGTTTTCAGTTTCAGCAACAATAAGTTCAATCCAAACGGACCCTTAATAATGTACTCAAAAAGTTTAAGAATTTTCACACCATCTTTGTGTTTTGAGTTGCACTAATTTTGTTATGATTTTTTTTTTCTTCATTTTATTATGAACTATAATTTTTTTTTTTCATTTTATTATGAACTATGATTTTATTATTATTATTATTATTATTATTATTATGAGTTATGATGGGTGAGGACTCATAATGATGGTTTATAAAACTTGTGATTACCGAGATTTACTTAAATAAATATTAAGTACAATTCTAATTTTTCTAATTATATTCAAACACATAAATGCATTAATTATTGAATAAAAATAACATTTTTTACACTTTATTGGCCAATAAAATCATTTGTTGGAATATAATTTGAAACCCAATGCACTCCATCTAATGAATTATAGCTAGTTTTGCCCAAAAAAAAAAAAAAAAACTAGAGAGTATATAATAACATAAAATAATGTATAAGGCCATGTTTGGTTGAGCTTATTTATCTTATATATATATATATATAATATTTTTTACATTAATTTTTCCAATTAACTTTAATTTTTTTGAAAAAAAATGTATTATTCAATAATTGAAAAAATTTGGAATTTGAATAGATGTCAATCAATTGAACTATAACACTTTTGATATTCTATTTGTGGTTTATTGATCAATATAACCAAATGTTTGAATTTAATTAAAAAAATATACTATTACTAAACAAAACACTATATCGTTGAAGAACTTCCGAGATATGAAATAAGGAAAACCATAAACAAAAAAGTTTATATATAATTATATTTATGATTGCTTCCATATGTTTGGGATTTTGGAGGGATAGACATGGAAAACTTTTTTTTTTTTTTTTAATGATTAGAAATACTTACATAATATATGTAGAATAGAATAAATTAGATGGGTCATATGGGCATATACCTTGGTAGAATGGACCATCCAGTATTTACTTGTTGAATCTTTTTCATTGCTTGCTCTATAAACTTCTCCTTATAATCTGTACTTCTTGTCATGGGAGAGGCTACTAAAGTCTCTTCCACCATTCCACACTTCAAATTCCAGGATACTGTTGATAATATCCCTAGAGAGATGACTTGTTTAAGAGTTTCTTCCACTATTCTAGGCTCCATATTCTAGGGTGTTTCTAGAGAGAAATGGTGTTTGAAAATATCCCTAGAAAGATGACTTGTTTAAGAGTTTCTTCCACTATTTCACGCTCCAGGTTCTAGGGTGTCTCTAGAGAGAGATGATGTTTGAAAGAACCTATAGCCTGTTTAATTAAGCAACTATAAGAGTATTTAAATACTGAGGATAGACCTACTATAGATGAGTGGTCCCTAAAAATACTCAATCACTGATTTTAAATACTCTATTGCTGATCCTAACAACTCATATCAAGATTAATAATTTTAAATTTAAAACTTAAATTTAAACTCATTTATGGATTCAAAAAAAAAAAAATTTAATTCATTTGTCAGATAACTCATGTATACGATCCATGGGCCATGAGTTATAAAATTGGGTTAAACTCAACCCAATTTTTAGCTCCCAGCAACTTGAACCCAACACACCCCTTGCTTCCCAATTACTACCAACTCACCCAACCGTGCAATGGTAGATGGAAAACTCTTTGGTGTACTAATCTAGGTCCATGGTCAATCTTATCAAGAACTCAAAAAATGCACTCAGATTTGTTCCAGGTAAATGTAAGCCAGTAGAATCAAAATCACCCGCAATAGAGAACTACACACAGTAGAGATGGTTCAAAATTTCCAAGAAATTGGCGGCTTCCTAAGAGAGAGACGAGCAAATAATACAAAAGCAGCTTTAGACTCCACCACAAGAGTTAGGGCTTATTGCAAATGTAATGAGGGACCACTTTTAGGTAAGCTAGTTGCAGCCATGCAGGGAATACTAACGTACAAAATCTCAGCCAACTTCGTATTGATAGCTAAGGCAGCTCAGGCATGCAGTTTTAGCAGCCATTTTATTTGTGAAACAATAAAACTTTGCCTATAACCATGTTAAAATCTTATAATTGTGTAAGATTGGATCAATTTGTTAAATGTTAAAATCTAAAGATTTGCTTGCATCAATGGCCTAACTAAGTTGTTGCTTAATAATTGGAAAGTTCTTTGCTTAGTTTTGTTACATAGGTAGGAAGTTGTTATTTATTTTTTTTCTTTTTTATCTTATCTTTTAAACTATCATCATAAAATGTTGACATAATAAGTTGCCAGTGATATGCAATCTGACGGTACTATTGACACCAATTTTGTTTCTCACCGCTTATAATTTGTCACTTCAAAGAATTGGGAAAAATTAATTATGAAGTAAATCGTCTCACTAAAGTTTGTGTTTTTTTAAGGTCGTAGGTATTATTAGGTACTTGTTCCCCTCAATACAAACTTTTATGACCTATTAAAATTTAAGAAGTATCCAAGTTTTCACATTTTTTATATACTTTGGTTCGTGGATTGAAAGCTACTAATGAAAATTCAAAATCAAAAAATAAAATAAAAATAATTGGTGATTTCAAACGAAGAAGGCCTTGCACAACAGGAAAGTGAGTTTGGAAGGGCTTGTTTACATTGACTTATTTTGTTTTAAAAACTAAGCCACGTAAAACTGTAACTGCAACTACCCAAACTGAAACTTAAAGAAAATGTATATGAAATTGGAGAAAATAAGCTGGAAATTTTAAGCTAAGACAAACAAACAAAAATTCACTTGTCTCAACTGCCAAAGAGCTTTCATGGTTAATGATGATCACTATTTTATTCTCTATCATTTAATTTTGTGTTTAGGAAGGGAGGCAAAAGGGGAGAGAAAAGAAGGGGGGTCACTGGAATAAAATGAAAATATAATACCTGCCCACATCTTCTAGTAGCTCTAGCTCTTTCGGGTTTTCATGAATAATTAGAAAACTTGTTCTCAGAATTGCTAAGCATGATATCCGTAATCCGTTATTACTGATAAATAGGAAAGAAGAGCGGAAGAAATAATTAGCTTTAAGCAATATCTTGTCTCTTAATTTAAAAAAGGAAAAAATTGTGATAGGTGTATCTTTCACTTAATCAACTTTCTGATTATAGACCTGATGGTGCAAGAATTTTTAAGTAAACTAGTTGCTTGGAGCACAAGAATTTAAAGTTGAGTGCCTATAAAATCATGTTCTTGAGTAATATCTCTACTATTTTTTTCCTATTCTATATCCTATCTTTGAAACAAGCAAAAATATGAGATCTAAATTTCAGATAGGTAAGGGTCCTGGGACCTCCCCTTCAGCTCTAGGCAAAGTGGTTTAGGGTTCAAAACCATGTAATATCACTTCATAGTGATAATAGAATATTTTGCACTTAAAAACAATATTCAAAACACATGCAAATATGAAAGGAGAAATGGAATGACCCCCCTTCTTGGGTTGTCAGTTAAGAACAATTTCTGATGTCAAATTTGTATTTACATCTCTTCATATAAGCGCAAAAATTATCGCAGAAAAATAAGATTGTCTCCTCTTTCCTGCTAGTGTAGTATCCTTGTGGCAGATTTCATAGTACCTGGCATTGTCTCCTATATTTTAACTATACAAGTTGAATTGCAGCAGTGTTAAGCCTTAGGTGATTGGTAAGTAAACAGCTAATGCATCCTTAGCGAGCAGGCACTGGGTGGATAGGGACCTGAAATTACAATTACAAATAAAAGTGAGTTCATTAAATTACCAGTGTACATAAATTCCACAAAATTCAGCAAATAGATGTGGAAAAGAATACATTGGCAGGTTAGACCATGTGTAGTAGAAACATGGATCAAATGTCAAAAAGTGGCTAAATATGCCTATGGACCATTTGCAGTGATGGTATTGACTAGTGAATAACTAGAGCTACTGTTGACTGTTGAGGGCCAGAACCGTGTCACATACCCATAACAATATATCTTCCTCCATACAGCCAAAATCATGAATCCTCCTAAGACACATTAAATGGTATATCCAGAACCTGATATAAGATGTCATATGCATGCAGCTGAAACAATTCTATTCTACCCAAGACTACTTGCATGTTATATTGATCTGAGTTTTATTTTATTCTGTTTCTTTATTACAACATTCAGTATTTCATTATTAGTGAGCATCTAATGTGGTAGAAACACCACTGGTTCCAGAGATGGAAACCCAGATCCAGCAATAATAAAAAAATTTTAGCACTCAAAAAAATAAAATAAAATAGATGTCTGTTGACCTTTAATTGACACATCAACTGAATTTGATGAGTTACTCAACATCATGTCACAAGCGGTATCACCAGCAGCATGCTTACAAAACCCAGGGAGAACATCAGGGCCATCAAACGGTTCCATTTTAACCTCAGGAAACTTCCGTTTAACCAGCTTCATCTCAACATCAGAACTTTGTCCACATGCTGGGAAAATCATGTCATGGAAAGGAAGGGCAGGAATTGCTAGATTGCCTTCCAAAGGGCGGAAGATGCCCCATAGAAAAGATTTCACTTCCAATCCTAAATTAACAATCATTAACATTAGTTTCTTTCATCACCAATAAAAGCTGTTATAAGTACTGCAACTCATTCATACAATAATTTTATCACTTTGATGTTATATTTTAAATCATTATCACAAAACTTGGGTTGACTTTCTTTAAGTCACTAGGTTTTTGACATTTTATAATTTCTACCTCCTCAGGATTTCTAAGTGGTGCAATCACAAATGTTTCAGCATTCTATCTCTATTATTTCATTATAAAAATAAACAAAGGAAATATTATTTGAGGAACTTGTCTGCTAAAGATTACATTCTTTTTCCTTTTTCCTTTTTCACTCTTTATAAAAATCTTGAAACAGCCACGGCTTAATCCTTCTGCCTAACTGTTTCAACCATATCATTTACAAGCATACATCTTATAGCTTAAACTTATCTATAATCTAATATTTTGAACAATGAAGTTCTACCAGTATATAATAACAATTTATATCAGAATTCACACAAGACTCACCACAAGAATCCAGATAAAGTCTTTTAGAAGAAAAAATTAATAGTTCCACATCATTCACAGAACTCCTCAGTACCAGATCTTGCATCTCTACAAGCTCCAACAGGTTAAAGTACTGCTCTTTAGACCTACAATAGAAGCAGTCTTTCTATATTAACATACTATCATCTATAAAAATATTGCAGATTAAGGCCTGAGCATTGAATTCATAAACATACCTCTCAAATTTTCCAGGGAAAAAGTATAGTGCAATATCATTTACAGTAGGGCAGACATTTTGAAAGACATCCACCCAAATATTGCAACAAGGAAGAAATGTACAAAGGAGCACTCCAGGCATGTGTTTTGAAATCTCAAACACTTTAGGGTGTACAGTGACTGGAAGATAAGCCAGAAATCCTTCATAGAATTCACTACGAGAAACCATGTCAAGGATCTCAAAGCTTCCACTAGCAAAGGAGAATCAAAATCATTAGAAAAGCAATGTCACTTAGATATGTGTGACTTTAATATGTTCTAGTTGACTTTAATATATTTATATATATATATATATGTGTGTGTGTGTGTGTGTGAACTTCAAGAAGAAATAGCACTTTTGTTGAATTGCCTACATGCCATAAATCATTTGTGAGCATTTTTTCCCAAGTATGGATTGTTAATAATGGTTAAATGATTATATTCCCTATTTCCTAACAACTTAAGCTTTTAGGACTAGTGTTAGCTTATAATGGTATTAGAATAAGTAATTATGAGTTCAAACCCAATCTCCACTCTAGCTCACATTTAAAAAAATTTTAAAATTCCACGTGTTGGGGCCACTTATTGAGGGGCAGTATGGGCCCCCACATGAGATGGAGTGTTAAAATAATGGTCAAGTGATTAAATTTGTCTTCTCCTAATAGCTTAAACTTTTGGGACTATTGGTAGTTTATTATGGTTTGGTTATTTATTTGGATAATTTGATAGTTACATTGGAGGGTGGGATTTAAACCCTAAATGTCTCCAATGGAAACACTAGGCAATTTACTATGGTTGAAATATGAAACAAAAGAAAACTCAAGTAAAAATAGGAACATATTGTAAGATTATACCAGGGTTGAAAGAAACAATCGCCTAGAGTAATATATATATATATATATATATGATAGGTAATATTAGAGCAGTTAGTAAAATATTGAAACAATAATAAAACACAAAGCCCCATTGTCCAGCAATCGGTGTGTTGGGCCACTTTGCGCACTCAAGCTCTTTTATAATACATTAGTAAGATAAGAAAGATAGAAAGACAGATGATTTATGAGGACATTAAAAAGATAAAGGAGAAAGGAGAAAATATTGACCGATGGGGGAGTTCGAAAATTGTCATGGATTCCTCAAAACAGTATTAGTTAAGCACACAAGTTGGTGCTCAGAACGTGTAGAGTAGGTAAACATGCACTTTTCTTTTACATTGAAAATTTGATCATTAGCCAGTATGGAATTTCTCACTTATATAGTTGGTAGCTACCATTACACAATTCGTAGTTTTGAATCTTGTTTTTTTTAACCCAAATGCATTTCTCAATAAACAGATAAGTTTGAGACATCATGAAAGAAAACATCACTCACCACCAGGTAGCATCTAAAGCAGGATAATTTGGAAGAAATTTCTCAATTTTGGGCAAAAAATTCAGAAGATCACTCTCAGCTTCCTCAGGTTTAGCAGTGCCATGGAAGATACCTCCTAACATATACCTTTTTCAATTAGTATATGAAACCAAATAGGCAAAGTATAATATTACTAATAGGTTCGTACAAACATGTAAAATTCACAAAAGGCCAAAGAATTTTCCTTGCCTGTATATATGGGTAGAGAATACAATGGCTCTTCCTTGCAGACTAGGGAAAACTGCTCACACATGGGTCCATTCTTATATGCTGCAGGAGCTGTTTTATCTGAAAGAAAAATCGATAAGCACCCAAATTATTTCCATGAGGTAGATACATCTACACTTTCAGCACATATACGTTATAAAGGAGCTTGAATCTGGCACATATTCAATGTGAGTCAAATGTTAACAGTAATTAGTTGGGCGGCTCAGCGGGGTGCAGTTGACTCAAAGGAAAGTCAATAGTACCTTCTGCTTCATTAAATAACAACTATTGTCCCTTGTTAGACTTATAATTGAAATTTAATTATAGGCAATATGCCTTGGGAAAAAAGAATTTATATTTTACAGCAGGATCAAATCACATGCATATGCCAGGTGTTTGAGACCTACTGGACACTCTACCTTTATGTTCAGATGTTTGAGACTTTTGTTCCTGAGAGACTGAATTGATGTCTACACTGCCACATACAGGAGGCTTGGAGTGTCCAGTAGGTCTAGAACTCTGATGCTCATTCACATTCTGCCCAGAAATTTTCAGAGATGAAGTTTTAAACTCGGATATTGTTGCCATGCTATCTGATTGAGCAGAACTAGAGCCCAAATCACTTGGTGAATACAATTCTACCATTTGGGCTCCTGACTTTTGTTCCTGAGTGACTGAATTGGTGTCTACAATGCCCTCTACAGGAGGCTTAGAGTGTCCAGCAGGTCTAGAACTCCGATGCTCATTCACATTCTGCCCAGAAAATTTCAGAGATGAAATTTTATACTTGGATGTTGTTGCCATGGTATCTGAATGGGCAGAACTAGAGCCCAAGTTACTTGGTAAATATGATTCTTTCAATCGGGCTCCAGACAACATCTTAACAGCTTCTTCAGGAGGAATAAACTTCACTCTGGAAGTTCCAATATGCAACTGCTTTTTAAGAGGACCTGTTTTCCTTGAATTCTTAGGAATCCTGCTAGGACTCACAGATCGCAGAAAGTCACAGTTGGATATCCTGGATTTTTTTGAGTTTAAAGCCTCAGGAAAGTGTTTCTTCATAGTAACTATTGGAGAAACTATGTCTTTGCTTGACCGACAGGCATCACAAAACCAAATTTCTGGAACAATGTGGAGCAGAACTCGCGTGCAGTAGCTGGAGAAAGAGTTCTATACCATCATTTTTCAGAGCAAGTATCAACATCAATTATGCAATACAAAAACCAAAAAGTTTAGTAAGCAAAGATGTTAATTAGATCATTGTTTAGTAAGTTTCCATTAGTGGTTGTAAGTTCTAATAATTTTTTTTCTGGTTTCTAATGTTTTGGCAGCAATGCTGCTTGGTTTTGAATTGATTGAGTTTTAGCTTTTGTGTTAGAGGGTGGATGTAGCTAGTGTCTGCAGCTTGCTGCTTGTAATCTGGTAGTGTTGTTCTTGGTTTTTTGAATAAAATCTTATTCATAAAAAGAAAAGAGAAAAAAAGAAAGAATGTAAACAAAGAAAAAATGGAGCTGATAATATAATGTAAGTGCAAGAACAAGAACAAAAGGTAGAGTATATAAACTACCACGTCCAGGAACCTTTCAACACAATCTTTGATCATGAAATGGAAAGTTCAAGAATTTTGATAGAAACCACAACTCATTCAAACCATGTGAGCAAATAAGGTAGGTCCATCCTTAGAAAGGAAACAAGGATCTGAACAAAGAATACAATAACAACACATACACATGTTCATGCTTGCACAAGTGTGCACACGCGC
>NW_027069510.1:818518-830469 GCF_002906115.3 Quercus suber
TTTTTTTTTTTTTTTTTTTGTTTTTTTTTTTTTTTTTTTTTTTTGGTGGTTAGGCCACGAATTGGGCCCAATCCTAAACGGGGCCCGCAGGGCCTAGTTGGTGTGGGTCCGAGCCCTGGAAAAAACCCGGTACCCTAAACGGGCTGGGTCCGAGCTACGGGTCTTGCCCCACGGGTTGGGTTCGGGTATTGAAAAACCCGGCCCGAACTCGACCCGTTGCCATTCCTATGTAAAAATGTGTAAATATACACTATAACTGTGTAAATGAACAATAACAATGCATATATATATATATATATATATATATATATGCATAGTTATTGTTCACCGTGTAAATAATTTTTTTATTCTTTTTTTCTCTCTCCTCTCTCTACCTCTGACTCACCTCACTCTCTTTTTCTCATTTCCTTTCTCACCTCACTCTCACCGACCAACTCTCTCTCATTTCATTAGACTTCATCAGATCAACTCTCTCGCCGACCCATGCCGCCGATCTGTTGTCCTACAATAGCAATTCCAAACCGTTCCGTTCTTCCCTAAGTCCGAACCGATTTTCTCGCCCGATACGTTCATGTTTCTCACCGAAACTTCATGTTTTTATGGGTCTTTCTGGGATACCCAATTCTCAATTCCTTCAGTTTCAACCTTAAATCACCTCAAATTCTTGAACCCACTTCCCATTTTGGCCGATATTTTGGCTAACCTTTCTCTTTGTGAAATTAACAACCATGAAGCCAAACCCGAAACGGAAATGGAAATTCCTCCTATTCTTGATGGAATCGCTGCTATTGTAGGCTAACACGTCCTTTTCCCATCGTCGATCTATCGATCTTGTGTGGGTTCTGATTGTTCCGATGGTGGTTGTGTGGTTGTTTGGGTTGTTTCAGCTCTATGAGAGATGACCGTGTGGGGGTTGTGGGTCAGTGAGAGATAATACTATTAAAGAAATGAATATTTTATTTGAATAAATGTGTATAATAGACAAACTGACGTAGATGTTTTGTAAAAATAAGTGTGTAAAATAGAAAAAGTAAGTTTTAGATTTGCAAAATAGAAAAAATTTTCCACATACTGATGTGGATGCTTAGGCTGTCAAATAATTTATATTGTAACAGTTCTGAGAACTTTTGAATAACTTTAATTTGCAATCAAATAGACCGATTGACGATAAATAGTTGACTAACGTAGTTCTTTTTCTCAAATGACATTTATTTATTTATTTATTTATATAGAATAAGTTGTTTTCCCACTTAATGTTTTTGCATAAATTTATGATTTCTCTTTTGAGGCTCACAAATGGAATTTAGAGTATGTTAGCCAAAACTGGCTATGCTATTTGGCAAGAAAGGAATTCAAGAATTTTCAAAGCTAGAGCTAGAAATGAATGTATGATCACTAATGTTAGAGCTAGGCTTAGTATGTGTTTGGATCCGGTGTTTTGCGTTTCAAAATTTGGCATTTTGCATTTTGTTTTTTGGCAGGTGTTTCAGCTTTTACCCGACAAAGTGCACTATTAAGCACTGTTCATGCATTGTTTATATACTGTTCACGGGACTCACAACCACTTTATTTAGAAAAAAAAATTTAAAAAATGGGTCTCACGATACTATTTACACATTTAAAAATTATTTTGCTACAGTGTTTTCAGCAAAATAAATTATATCCAAACGGACAGTACTTTTCGAGGTTTTAAGCCATCCTAGGAAAAAATAGATGGCTTCAAAGATCTTGTGGTATGTCTCTAGATATTTGTTAATCCTAATTCCTACGTAGATTTTTTTTTTTTTTTTGGTCAACTACGTGAATTTTTTTTTCTTCCTTTT
Source organism: Quercus suber (assembly GCF_002906115.3). Lineage (NCBI taxonomy): Eukaryota > Viridiplantae > Streptophyta > Magnoliopsida > Fagales > Fagaceae > Quercus > Quercus suber. Next base: position 820,342 of record NW_027069510.1, read on the forward strand.
ATTCCCTCCCTTTGATGCCAAAACTCTTCTTCATCTGTAGTCTCTCATACAACTTGAAAGCTTTTGAAGTTGCTAGCTTTTGTTCTCCAGAGCATGCCCCTTTGCTTTTGTATAGCTTTTCTTTCTTAATACGTACTTACTTTTATCCAAAGAAAAAACAAGGCTCTCAAATAGCCTAGAAAAAATAACCTTTTTTCATTTAGGGTATATTTTCATGAATGAATTTTTTTTTTTCACGTAATTATTTAGAACTACAATAAATATAAATTATTTTTCATGTGAGTCCAATAAGAGAAAATTATTACCATTACTAATGCCCAAATCTTATAACATTGGTTTTGCCTTTTTCTACCAAAATTTTGAAAAATTCACATTGTTTAAAAAGAAAAGAAAAAAAAAATCAATAGGTGAAGGGAGGAAATTTGAACTATAGATGTCTCTGTTAGAAACATCAAAAAATATTAGTTAAGTTGTAAGGGTCTTCACAAATTCAAATTGTTAAGAAGGAAGATATAGGGATGATAAATTATTAGGTGTGCTTGGGATTATACTTAATTCTATAAAATCTCAAGCACCGCTGAACTAGTATACCCATTAGCTTAAATAACCATGTTCTTCAAAAAATCATGCTTTATAGTGGGGGAATTAGCCAATGCCCTATTGAGCTGGTTCCATTTCCTGAGCTTTCCATAGAGGTGTTATGTTCAAACTTCAAACTACATAATCATATATATTATATTTGTTAAATTAAATTCTACTTTTGATTTTTATAGTTTGGAGTTATTTTCATTAAAGTTCTTTAAAATCAATATTTTCATTTTTATCTACTAAGTTTGATTTTGTTTTCAACATGAGTATTTTGTTCATGTCTGTGACTAATTTGGTCTTTAAGAGGGAGTCTGAAAAAAAGAAAAAAGAAAAAAAAGGGACTTAATTTTACTATCACTTAATAGCCAGATCAGTTATAGAGATGGGAAAAAAGACCATTTTGAAAATAAAATCAAACTTGAAGTACCAATATAAAAAGTCTCAAACTTAAGGGACCAAAATGAAAAGAACCACTAGTTTTGAGGGTCAAAATTGTGATTTAGTCCATTTGTTTCTAGTAGAATTTAGGTACATTTTTTTTTCTTGTTGGTAGATACTTTTAGTACATCTTTTATATGCTATTTAGGAATTAGGATCTACATATAGTGCCCAAAAAATAAATATAAAAAATAAAAACCCAACAAAGCAATAGATAATTAAAAATAACTAATTAAATTGCAATTGAGACTTCTCATAATCACTTTATATATTCCATATCTATCTAGCACACATCCAATGTGGGATTAACACACAAAGACACAACTCTTTCATAATCTGAAGTGTCAAATTCATACAATCCAGGGCCAGTTTTCATAAACCCCATTCCTCTTGCCCTACCCCAAATAAAAAGGGGAAAAAAAAAAAGCAATTTCAACATAAATTGGTTTATGTTGGTGCAATACACAATAATAATGAAAATAACACAACAAGAAACTGAATAATGGACTGAGGCATGGCACTCGCTCTATTTAAAGAAAGGAATCCATCAGTAACTTGGATTGAGTCTGAATAAGTCTATTTATAGGCACAATTGGCCTCACGAAATTACTAAATGAGTCTATTTATAGGCTCAATGGGCCTCACAAAATTACTACCCAAATTAATCCAATTAATTAGGTCCATTATTTTGATATAGTAGGTGTTACAAGATTACCTCCACCCTTCACCTCCTCCTTGCGCACGTATCTAGCCAATATCTAATTAAATTGCAATTGAGACTTCTCATAATCGCTTTATATATTCCATATCTATCTAGCACACATCCAATGTGGGATTAACACACAAAGACAACTCTTTCATAATCTAAAGTGCCAAATTCATACAATCCACGGCTAGTTTTCATAAACCCCATTCCCCTTGCCCTACCCCAAATAAAAAGGAAAAAAAAAAAGCCATTTCAACCTAAATTGGTTTATGTTGGTGCAATACACAATAATAATGGAAATAACACAACAAGAAACTAAATAATGGACTGAGGCACGACACTTGCTCTCTTTAAAGAAAGGAATCCACCAGTAACTTGGATTGAGTCTGAATGAGTCTATTTATAGGCTCAATGGGCCTCAAAAAATTACTATCCAAATTAATCTGATTAATTAGGACCATTATTATAATATAGTGGGTGTTACAAGATTACCTCCACCCTTCACCTCCCCCTTGTGCACGTACCTAACCCAATATCTAAGACAATTCATGTTAGCCTATTAATTACCACAATTAAAAAGAATAAAATAATCTCTCTCATTTTCAATGTGGGATTAAACATTCTTACTAATTCCTCATCTTCCATATTCACTCCCACATTTTTACGTTTATATTGTAACATTTATTCATTTTAATTATTTAATATTAAAATGCTCCAACATTTTATTTTCTTCTTTCAATCATAATAATAATACTTTTGTAACATGGAGCAAACAAAACCCAATAATACTTTTGCATAACAAGTATAAATAATAATTTTTTTTTATGAAAGTAAATAATATTTGTGTAGTGTAGAGAAAGCACATAAACAATTCAGTAATTATAAGGGGGTGCTGTGAAGTGCAGCCCGCATTGCGGATAGTATTTTTTTTTTTTTTTTTTAACTTATACCACGTGGGTCTCCACTAAAATCTTCCAATTTCTAAATTTTAATAGAGCTTTTGAATGGTTTGAAAAAGTGCCCATGAGAATGGCATTTCCAATAAGACACATTTTTTGCTCGCACACACATCACAGACCCACCAATTGTGGCCTCCCACTATTTTAAGGAAAGATTTAACTCTCGGACCAAGTAGAAATCATTAAAAATCTCACGTTATGTGAAAGCCTAGTTTGGTGTTTGTGACATAGACAAACGTCTAACACTAAACTAAAAAAGTGCTACATGTGGTCTCTTGCTATGGCGTGGCATGAATCTGTTTAAACTTTTTATTTATTTATTTATTTTTATATATAATCTTTTGTTAATGAGTGTGAAATGCAACCATTCAAGAGGAATCTAATTGGTCCTCATCCCACAGCCACTAAATTGGAAGAATAAAAAAAATTAATAAACAAATTTCATTTAACTAAAATTTGCTCAACTTCCTAAAAAAATAGTTAGTTGATAAAAATAAAATATTCAATAACGTTTGGTACACTGTGACGATGATTGTAGTATAATAAGAATAAATATTATAAGTAATAAAAGAAGCTGAAATAGAATAATAATTCTTATTTATCCATTTGGTGATTATAGTATAATAAGAATAATTATTATAAGTAATAAAAGAGGCTAAAATAGAATAATAATTCTTACTTATCATTTGGTGATAACACATGAATAAGGGGTGGAACAATATATCATATTTAGTCAAAATTCCCAAAACACCATTTTTACAAAATTATATGTTTACACAGATTGGATTATGTTTTGAGTTAATTTTCAATTTGTAAGGACAGCAAAATAGATATAAACAATAAAACAAACTTGATTTTCTCTATTTGAGAATATCAAAATTAAAAAAAAAAAAAAAAAAAAAAAAAAAAATTGGCTCTACTCTCATGTTCGCAACAGAGAATGAATGCGGTGCTGGCAATAGTTGGGTATTTATTCTTTTTGTATTAGTGATAAATTAAATATAGAAATAAAAAATGTTAAAATGAAACTATTGATCTAGAATTGGGTTTCTCGACAGCTAAAAATAAAATAAAATTTAGGGTATCTTTTGTTGTGGTACTGGAAGTGGAAGCAATAAAAAAAATTAAGACAGAAATCTCATCAATTAAGAACAAAGCCAAGAAGACTATAGAGAGAATAAATGAGTTATAAAAATATTATTCTAATTCGATAAAGAGGAGAGAGAGAGAGAGAAAGAGAGAGGAGAGAGAGAGAGCTTTTCTGAAACTTAAATTTGTATAAGTTAAGGATAACAATAACAGATAACACTCTTTTTTTAAGGATTAGTTATTCTTTATTTTGAAGAATAATCATTCATAAAGAATAACTATCTCTTCTAATAAAAACATAACCAAACATATTGAATGATTATTCTTTTCTTTTTTCTTTTTTTTTTGATGAATGAATGATTATTCTTAATTATAGTTATCCATATGGTTTATTACAATACTTGTTTTTTAAAATATTGAGATGATAGATTATGATTAATTCAACATCACCACTGTCATTTTTATTATACACTTTATCACAAAGTGTCATTTGATGATCCAAAAAAAAGAAAAATGTCACATTATTAATTAGAAAAAAATATAAAATTAATTATATATCAAACTTTATATTTTATTTTATTATCCAAAATTAAGGAGAACCTTTGTGTCTCACAATCCACGTTCTTTTTGTGAGGAGCTAAATGACGTACTTTGTATGGAAAGAGGGATAATATCAGGCACTCAAAGAATTTTTAACCCACTAAAGTTTTAAAAAAATAAACTAAAATGTGGCATTCATGCTTGCCTTAAGAAAAAAGTACTTCTCATAAAAAAAAAAAAGTACTTATGTTCTCAGCAAAAGATTTTTTTTTTTTTTAAAAAAAGTAAAAGAAAAAAGTATTTACGTTAAAATTTTCAAATAAATTCAAATACATGATTGCATTGATTAATAAAGTAAAAATTGAAATTTTTTTTTTGGCATAGTTAAATTCAATACAACGCTATTTGTTATATAATATATATATATATATATATATTTATAACTAAAATGGACCCCATATGATTAAAAAGAATGGCTCTTTACGTGGCATTAATATGGGAAGACAATAATACATGTAGCAAAAAACCAAAAAGTATTATAAAAGGGAATTACCATTAGTCTATGTGATGTTAGTAATGTTACACATGGTTTTTAAAATCTGTACAGTCAAAGAACCAATAAAGGGATTGATTACCGTTTTTCTGATCCAACCAAAGTCAAACCATTAGTCAAACAGATGATGTCATAAATAATTTAATTTAAAATATTTAAATAAATTTTATGTGAAATTTTATTTTTCATAAATTATATTAAGAAAATATAAAAAAATTGAAAGATTTTATTTATTCTTTCCTTTTTTTTTAATTAATAATTGTTGACAAATAGGGATGGCAGTGGGGCAGGGTGGGGTCCAAGGATGGGGTCTTCGTCCCCGCCTCGCATGGTATTGTCTTGCCCCATTCCTGCCCCGCCCTGCATGACATTGAAAACTTTCTCACCCCATCCCCGCCTCTTGGGGCCCCACGAAGCCCCACCCCACCCCGTAAAATGCTACTTTTTTTGTTAATTTTCCCTACAATTAGTACAATTTTTTTTAATAAAACATATTTCATTAATAAAAATATACTTAAAATTACAACTAAATTTATCCTATCAAATCAAATTAATTTTTAGAAAAAAATTGAATAATATATCCGTGTTTAAGAAGACAATCAAAAAAAAAAAAAAAAATCTTATAGTATAACACATAAAAAAATAAAGGCAAAGAACAACATTAGGTAGAATAAAATAAGCTAATATTGATATGTTTGTTTAAATAGTAGGGTTTTAAAGTATGAAAATTTTACAATTATAACCCTTAGCAACACGAGGTGGGGCGGGGATGGGAAGGGACGGGGCGGGGTAGGTCTAAAAAGTCTAAACCCATCCCTGCCCCACCCCGTGGTGCGGGGCTAAAATCTTGCCCCATCCCCGCCCCACCACCTTTGCGGGGCGGGAAAAACCCGTGTGGGGCGAAGCGGAAAGGGGCGGGTTAATTAGCGGGGCAAGGCAAAATTGTCATCCCCAAACAGCATGTCTCCATCAAAGTTTAAAATTACACCAATTCATGTGAATGTGGAAATTTAGAAATTTTCTTAGTTACCTCTAATAATGCATTGGTTGTTTTCAACAAGGAAATGCATACAATAAATAAAGGCCTACTAAATCCATATCATGTCATTGTTGAAATAGAGTCCAAGTTTTAAATTCATGCACTAAATGCTAATTCAAGTTTTGCGTTTTCCTTCAAGTCTTTCACGCGCATTCTTTCTCCTGTCTAGAAGTATTCTATTGTGATGTGCAAACTATGTTGGATCAAAATATGAATGTGGATTGGTGTTCTTCAACGATCACCTCAATGTGGAAATATAAGGCATGCAATGACCGGCCCATATTATTTACGAACGTTTTTTGCAAGTTGAAGGAAAAAAAAAAGATATATATTTCTCCAAGTTTCAATTTGCAAACAGGGTCACTTTCACGCGTCATCTATTGAAGAAAGTCCTTTCATTAAGACAAAATTGTCGATCACTTCAAAATTGCCTATCACTAAATAAAACAATGTTTTTTCCCCTTTTTTTAAATTATAAATGTTAATAGAGTGGGATGGGACATTGGGACTACATATGATGCATAGGAAGGTTGGGGCCCCGTGGCGCAACTAAATGAATTAAGGACGTGATTTGCTAAGGTACAAATAAGGAAATAACTAAAAAAGAAATCAACCAATTATGGCATGATTTGCTACTTCCCAGCTTCTACGCCTGGACTTCCACTGAAAATAGTCATTATCGTTGATTTGGGTCGTCTGCAGACTTCCAGATAATTGCCGGTAATAGAATATATATCTTCTGTAGGACTTATGCATGACTGGCAAATTAACCTTAAACAAGGATGGTGTGGATTCACAAAGTTAGTTACCTGTTCTCTGAATTCTCAAAATCACGCTTAATCTTTACCTAACATTATTTTAAATTAATAAATAAATAAGGGTATAAAAGTCATTTAAAAAATTCTTTGTAAAATTAAAAGTACAGAATTCACCTCAATTTCCTAAAATGTAGCATACCTATTTAAAATTTAAAATACTCAACTTCTACACAAATACAAAGTGCAAACGTCCACCACCACATACACGTTCTAATCCTTATATTTTCTTTTTATTTTTTGAAAAAAGAAAACTTTTAAAATTGTTCAGAAATCTCTCTTACTCAGTTACTCCTTAACTAAACTTTAATAGTCTTAAGTTTTAACTTATCTAAAATTTTAAAACTTAAGACTTTTAACTGTTCACAAACACAACTGGCAATATTTCCTTAAAAAAAAAAAAATTGCTTACACCTATACGTCTACCCACATTTTAATCTCACTAAAGTTACAAGTTAAAATTTATTTATTTTTTGATACACTTGCTAGATTGGGTTAGTTCAATTTTAACACCAAAATCAATGGCACGAAACAAACTTTTTAGAGGGGCTTTCTAATTTTTAAACATTTTTGTTGAGATTCAATCATCCTTCTTCATGAATTATTACTTGAGACTTGAAAATGCAATTTGAGTATGCTAAACGGCATGTCTCCATCAAAGTTTTAAAAAGTACACCAATTCATGTGAATGTGGAAATTTAAATATTTTAGTAGATACCTTCAATAATGCATTGGTTGCTTTCAGCAAGGCAATGCAAACAATATAGCTCCAATCAATCCATATCATGTCAATGTGGAAATAGGGTCCTAACATAAAATTCATGCGTCAAATGCTAAGTCTAGTGTTGCGTTTTCCTTTTAAGTCTTACACGCGCATTTGTTCTCTAGTATGCAACTATCTTTACTTCATAGAATTAATGTTTCAGCATCTATTACAAAAAAATAAAGGTCTAATCAAAATATGAATGTGCATGAATCGGTGTTCTTCAACAATCACCTCAATGTAGAAAATTAAAGCACTGATTGACTCAGACTCAAATTGTTTAGGTAGTTATTAGCAAGTTAAAGGAAATAACAAGGATGTAGGCCTACTTAGTCTCTATCATTGCACAAATTATATTCACTAATTCGAAAGTATATTTATTTACAATTCAATTTTCAAACAAGATCACTTTCAAGTTCTTGGATTATTGACGGGTATCTTCTAATAATAGCTCCAAACTCTTATTGGCACTAGGGGAATGGATTGAGAATTCATAGTGTGACCCTGTGGTATCATTTATCAATTCGTAGTTGCGGGGTCCAGGCCTCTTTGTTCAAAAGAAATAAGAAAATAATAATGTTATTAATTAAATATTGTGAAAGACCAAAACAAATGCAATTTTAATGAGAGTTAACAGACAGTTTAATGGAATACTAACTAAGGTCTTAATTGAATACTTTTAAAACTTAGAGAACTGAATTGAACAAAAGCAGAGTTAGAGTACTGAAATGAATTATGGTGAAACATAGGGCTAGCGAGATATGCAAAAGATATACATGAAGACATGTATTGGATGGAGGACAATCCTCCACTTGTGTTAGAAGCACTGTATTATGACTTTTCACAGTTAAATAAATGAAAGTTCATCCTGTTTTCAAAAAAAAATCACCACCGTCATTTTTATTACACACTTATCACAATGTGTCACTTGAACCAAACAAAAAAAAATGTCACTTTATTAATTAGAAAAAAAAAATTGATTATATATCAAACTTTATATTTTATTTTATTATCCAAAATTAAGGAGAATCTTTGTATCCCACAATCCACATTCTTTTTGCGAGGGGCTAAATGACATATTCTGTATGGAAAGAGGGATAATATCAGGTGCTCAAAGAATTTTTAACCCACTAAAGTTTTTTTAAAATAAAATAAAAAGTGGCATTCACACTTGCATTAAGATAAAAGAACTTCTCATTAAAAAAAAAAAAAAAATAGTACTTATGTTCTCAGCAAAAAAAGAAAAAGGTACTTACATTCAGTTTTTCAATTAAATTCAAATACATGACTGCATTGACTAATAAAGTATAAATTGTAATTTTTTTTTTTTTTTTTGGTATAGTTAAATTCAATACAGCGTTATTTGTTATAATATACTTTTTTTAAACTAAAATAAACTCCATATGATTTTAAAAAAATGATTCTTAAAGTTTTTACCCTCTACATTACATTAGGTGGCACTAAGGAAAAAGTACTTCTCATAAAAACTATTAAAAAAAAAAGTACTTATGTTCTCAGCCAAAAAAAAAAAAAAGTACTGACATTGAGTTTTTTAATTAAATTCAAATACATGACTACGTACATTGACTAATAAAGTTTAAATAGTATTTTTTGTTTTTGGTATAGTTAAATTCAATATAGCACTATTTGTTATAATATACTTTTTTTTAAATAAAATAAACTCCATAGGATTAGAAAGAACGGTTTTTAAAGTTTTTGCCCTCTGCATTATATTAGGTGGCATTAATATGGGAAGGCAATAATACATGTAGCAAAAAAACCAAAAAGTATTATAAAAGAGAGTTAACATTAGTCTATGCGGCTTAAGAGAGTATGTTGTGTGTAGTATAATTTGCCACACCATCCCTTAAAAATTACCATGGCTTTTGAGTGGAGTTGTAGTGTGTCTCTCTGTTAAAACCCATTTTCTCTCCCTTGTGTGTGTGTTTGTTTATTTGTTTCTAAAAAAAAAAAAGGTTTGTGATGTTACACATGGTTTTAAAAATTTATACAGTCAAAGAATCAAAAAAGGGATTGATTACCGATTTTATGGTCCAACCAGAGTCAAACCAATAGTCGAACTAATGATATCGTAAAAAATTTAATTTAAAATATTTAAATAAATTTTATGTGAATTTTTATTTTTCATAAATTATATTAAGGAAATATTTTAAAAATTGAAAGATTTTCTTTATTCTTTCCTCTTTTTTTTTTCCCTAATTAATAATTGTTGACAAATTATAATTTGCTATTTAAGTTTCATATATATATATATATATGTAATAATAATAATAATAATAATTTAATCTTTTAACTTCAACTTTTAACTATTTATTGAAAAAAAAAAAAAAAAAAGAATAGACAAGTCATTCATTCCCATTCCTACTTTCATTATCTCGTCTAGTCACACACATTTACTCTTGTTTTCTTTTCTTTTTTCTCAAATCTATAACCACATGTTACTGGCTACCCTGAAGTCCTCAAATTAGATTCAAACTCCTTAAATTTTATTCCTCAGTTTTTTTCCACCCACTTTTTATAATGAAGTAGACATCCTCTCGCTTCTCAGCCACTCTTTATTTGGGCTTTTTTTTTTTTGTTTTTTGTTTTGTTTTTTTTTTTTTTTTTTTTGGGGTTA
>NW_027069510.1:830629-851095 GCF_002906115.3 Quercus suber
AAAAAAAAAAAAAAAAAAAAAAAAAAAAAAAAAAAAAAAAAAAAAAAAAAAAAAAAAGAATAGACAAGTCATTCATTCCCATTCCTACTTTCATTATCTCGTCTAGTCACACACGTTTACTCTTGTTTTCTTTTCTTTTTTCTCCCCTAAATCGATAACCACATGTTACTGGCTACCCTCAAGTCCTCAAATTAGATTCAAACTCCTTAAATTTTACTCCTCAGTTTTTTTCCACCCACTTTTTATAATGAAGTAGACATACTCTCGCTTCTCAGCCACTCTTTCTCAAGATAAGTTCTTGATCGTTTTCAGTCTTCGTCAACATTTTGTTCCAATCAAAGCTCAAAGCACATATTTCTCATGTTGAAGAGGATGCACAAAGGAATGCTACAGAAGATGCACAGTAGAGTGAAACAGGTAACACGTGTGATTGACTCGTGTATTCACTTATTGAAACGGTGCGTTTTTCAGAAGCAACTCTAATTCAGTCACACGGTGGGTTTCATCTCATGCCAGCGAAGCAACAGTTAGTTACTGATTCCAGAATTCTGTTATGGCAGGTGTTTAAGTGGGATAATCTGTTTTGGTTGTTAGAAGATATTTCTAGAAGATATTTATGAGTGATCCGAGCTTTCTGGATTCTTAGGTTGGCTATATATATCTGTACACTGTGTAAACCTTTCATATAGTGAAATAACAAACTTCTCTTCCTCACAAATCTCTCTCTCTCTCTCTCTCTCTTCACTCTTTCCTTTTGCTCTCTGTGTGTTTGTTCTGCAGTCTTCAATAAGTCTTCTTGTAATTCTCTTGTAAAAGCTTAGCTTTTCTTCATCTCATACGTATCATCCAATAGAAGTATCTCTTATTTTATTTTCATCCACAAATCTGAGAATTTCCCCAATCTCATTTCAGTGCAAATCTAAGAAGTTTGTACCACTTTATTCTAGTTTTTCTTCTTATTCTTAAATTCTAAGAGTGCTAAACAAAAGGTTAGCAAAAAAAAAAAAAGGAGTGCTAAACAAAATTCAGTACAACATTATGGGTTTATCAATTTCTCTGTTCATGCTCATGCACTTGCTTGCTCTACTTTCGTTGTATAATCTTATGTTTGCTAGCTCTTCTTTCGTGCAACCATTATGCCATGATGATGAGAGCTTCGCCTTGCTGCAATTCAAGGAAAGCTTTATCATCAATCAGTCTGCATCTTCTGGAACTTCTGCTTACCCGAAGGTTTCTTCGTGGAAGCTTGAAAGTGATGATTGCTGCTTATGGGATGGTGTTGGTTGCGATAAGGACACCGGTCATGTGATCAGCCTTAATCTCAGCAGTAGTTGTCTCTATGGTTCTATCAACTCCAGTAGTAGCCTTTTCCGTCTTGTTAATCTCCAGAGGCTGGATCTCTCCTTCAATGACTTTAATCAATCTCGAATACCTGTTGGTATTAGGAAGCTTTCGAATCTAACTTATTTGGACCTCTGCCATTCTGGATTTGCAGGCCAGATCCCAGCCGAAATTTTACACCTTTCTAAGCTGGTTTATCTTGATCTCGAACAAAATTTATTGAAGCTCCAAAACCCTGGCTTACAAAGCCTGGTTGAGAAGTTTCCAAACATGGAGGAGTTATATCTTACTCAGGTTGATATATCTTCGACAGTGCCCAATAACATGGCAAACCTTACTTCTTTAACTTCTCTTGTACTTAGAGAGTGTGGTTTGCATGGTGAGTTCCCGGCAGGAATTTTTCAACTTCCAAATCTAGAGGTCCTCAGTGTGCGGTTCAATGCAAATCTCACTGGATATGTTCCAGAATTTAACAGAAGCAGCCCTCTTAAACAATTGTGGCTTGCAGGTACGAGTTTTTATGGTGAGCTACCAAATTCAATTGGTGACCTCAAGTTGTTAAATTCTATTGATGTTCGTGATTGCAATTTCTCTGGACCAGTACCATCCTCACTTGGTAATCTTACCGAGCTCATCACTCTGGACCTTTCATTTAACAAGTTCAACCGTGGTACTTTGGATTGGATCGGTAAGCAAACTAAACTCAAGGAGTTGGGCCTAGCGAACCTCAATTTGAATAGTAGCATCCCATTTTTTATTCAAAACCTTACCCAACTAGATTCTTTGCGACTTTCAAACAATGGTTTGCATGGTTCAATACCAAATTGGATGTGGAACTCAAGTAAAAAAACTCTCTGGAATCTAGATCTGTCTAACAATTTTCTAACAGGTTTCCACCAACTTCCTCTTATTCTACCATGGACCAATCTACGAGGTTTGGATCTTCGTAATAACAAGCTGCAGGGATCACTTCCTATCCCATCACCTTCCATCATTAGTTACTCAGTCTCAAATAACACACTAACTGGAGAAATCCCACAAATGATTTGCAATCTAAGCTCTCCTGTTGCCCTTGACTTGTCGTATAACAACTTGAGTGGTATGCTTCCAGATTGTTTGGGAAACCTCAGTTTTTCCTTATCAGTTCTCAATCTAAGAAGGAACAACTTTCACGGCAACATTCCTCAAATATGCAAGAAGGGTAGCAAATTGAAAATGATTGATTTTAGTCAAAATCAATTACAGGGGCGGATCCCAAGATCGTTGGTGAACTGTACAATGTTAGAAACTCTTGTTCTTGGAAACAACCAGATAAATGATTCTTTCCCCTCTTGGTTGGGGGTTCTTCCAGAATTGGGGGTTCTTATATTACGACATAATCAACTCCAAGGTGCAATAGGGAAACCCAAAAGTAATTTTGTATTTCCAAACTTGCATATTGTTGACTTTTCTTACAATAGCATCACCGGTAAGTTACCATTTGAGTACTTCCAAATTTGGAAAGCCATGCGAATCATTGGTAATCATAGTCAAATGTACATGCAAACGAACATGAGCTTCGGTGTTGATGTACTTGGATCTCAATGGACAGATCAATACACTTATTCAATGACATTCACAAACAGAGGCATAGAGATTGCATACGAGAGAATCCCATATATTTTCATAGCCATGGATCTTTCAAGCAATAAATTTGAAGGAGAAATTCTAGAACTCAAAAGGGAATTTGAAAGGTATCCAGTTGCTCAACCTTTCCAACAACTTACTCACTGGTTCTATACCTTCATCCTTGGAGAACTTGACAGCGCTAGAAGTATTGGACCTTTCTCAAAACAAGTTGTCTGGAGAGATCCCTCCACAACTAACACAACTCACATTCCTTGCATTTTTCAATGTCTCTAACAATCATCTAATAGGGCCTATACCGCATGGGAACCAATTTGATACCTTTCAAGACAAGTCTTTCAATGGTAATCCTGGATTGTGTGGAAGTCCTTTGCCAAAGAAATGTGGAAATTTCGAGGACTCATTGCACCCTCCTTTAAATCAAGACTCAAAGTTGCTATATGAATTCGGCTGGAAAGTAGTCGTGATCGGATATGGTTGTGGTTTCATAATTGGAGTTATTATTGGGCAAATTGTGATCGCAAGGAAGTATAATTGGTTTATTTATCTTCACTACGCAGTTCAACACCAAATAGGAAGATAATTGACTGGGAGGGATCTTAGTGTTAAATTCAAACAGGCTAGATGTTACCCAAACAAATAAATCTTGGTATGTGTTGTTAGCATTACTATATTTGCATTTTCCTTTCCTTTCTTTTAGAGATTTAGGTGGGCAGCATCATTGTACTAAATGGAACCATTGTGTGCACCAAAAAATAGATCTTGGTATGTATTCTTAGCATTACTATATTTGTTTTTTCCTTTCCTTTCTTTTAGAGATTTAGCTAGGCAACACCATTGTACTTGATGGAAGTCACGGAACTGTTGTCTGCTCCAAAATCTATGTAATATGTTAGCGTTGTGATTTTTCCTTCCTTGCCCTTGCGTTTTTGTGATATTTTCTTAGCTTTGGTCTGTGATGGTCTTGTGGTAAGAATATTAATGAAATTAAGTTATTGTGTATTAGGTGTGGTAGTTGGGTTTGGTTGGGCAGGTTTTGAATTTTGTCATAAATGAGTTAAATGTATAATATTGTGCCACATAAGAATTTTCTATGTTATTTTTTGTTTTTTTTACAGATTTTTGGTGTAGGTAAAGATTGAAACACAGATCTCTTATTCAACTATTAGACTATTAAAGATTTTACCTATTTAGTTAACTGGAAGTCACAATTTTACATGTTATTATTCTAATATATATTTTAAAATTGAATTTAAATTTTATTTTATATTTAAACCACCTATTAGAATCTTGGTACATCATATTTTCTATAAACAGTAGACTATATAATTCCTTAAACACACACAATTATAATAAATGTCTATTAATAACTACTACAACTACGAAATTTCATTTTTATGTAAAGAATAAAAAAAGAGTAGAAAAAAAATTATCTTATATTAAACTTTTTTGCACATTGCACAAGTTACCGATCAGTATATGGAGACAAGAGTCATAGTTAATGGTAAATCATGTTTATTATGGATTGAATCTTATGGGTTAAAATCCTCTTACATATTAGAGAGAGCATTATTACAAATACCATACTATCAGATGGGTGGTCCTTAAAAGTATTTAACCACTAAGTTTAATTTACTCCACTATTGATCTTGATAACTCATATCAAGATCAATCAGTTTAAATTTAAACTCAAGTGGACGATCCATGGGCCATGGGTTATGGGTTGGGTCAAATCCAATCCAATTTCTATCATCTCCCACTCATCCATATTGGGTACTATAGGCAGAATTGGCTCCTCTCAATCTCTTGTCCAATCCTCTCTTCATACAGAAAATGGAATGTGCGACCTGACAAGAAGGTATAGGTTAGGAGTATTATATTGAGTTACCATATAAACTAACATAGTACATTACACCTAATATCTAGTCAATGCCCCAGATTAATTGATCACACTCGACCAAGTTTCTTTAATCCCTCATGAGTTCAAAACTAAAACTAATACTTAATCCCGTACCATATAACATGCTAATGATTATGTGAACAATAGATTCATCATAATTGCCTGAGCTATGAGCCATAAAATGAATCGTGTGTTCTAAATAATCTTCCCCATACACTTATGTAAATTCATTCACACTTGACTGCTTTCCTAGACCTACTCTGTTAAAAGCAATGCTAAGTCAAATGCATGTCTTCAGCAACAACAAGTATGCAAGCATGGAATAGGCACTCAATGTCAAGGGGAATTGCAAGGCAGTGCAGCTCAACGTGTCTTACAGCATCAGGGAGCAGCCCAGCATGCACCACAGGAGCAAGGAAGACTACAATTGAGTGCAATACATAGCGCATCCTAGTATCAGAGGCAAAACAGAGATGCAAGCCTAAGTAATGTAGACTTAGAAGACTTGTTGGAGTCCATTCCTTATCACGATTAGATCATACACTCTATACAAGGAATGATGCCAAGTGGATGTACACGTGTCATAGCTAGGTTGTGTTTAGCTGTAACAACTTTTCCATAAAATCCGGAGAAGTTATTTTGTTTTTGTACATAACTATGTATATAAGGATAGGTAGAGTGTGTTTTTGTATTCATTCATTCATTGTATTCATTTTTCAATCAATGAAAAGATAGTTTCTATTTAGAGAGGGTTTTTTACGTACTCCAATCAAACATTCACTTCATAACATAGTTCTAGGTTGAAAAGGGCACTAAATGGACTATGCAATGGTTAATTAGGGCTCACATAGTGACGGAGTAGGGATCTTTCTAATTACTCCCTTAATTGGTTGGCGATAGCACATACAATGCTATGGTGCAGCTCCCACTCAATTGGGCTTGTCACACTCAAAGATCATACGAGTCTTAGTCCAATTGCCACAAAAGCAACCAACCTGAGTATCTCAGCATGATTACACATCAGGTTCCTATTTGTTTGTGGCCTGCATGAGTAAAAAAAGAGTTCCATGGTCTCTTACTATTCTAAGTTGCCTGTTCATTGCTTACACCTTTATGGGTGTAGTTGTTTAGTGGTAAATCCTGTGGACTGAATTTGTTTAGGTTGCCAACGTAAAAACTAGTGCTTTTCTTAGGATTCTGGCTACCTTCTGTGGCCCCAAATTTGCAATTTATCGAGTGATAGCAGTTCTTGAAAGTTATGTAGTTGCTAATGCTATTTGCTTCTAGAACCCCAAATTCATGTAATTGGGTGGCTTTATGACCTTCGGTATATCCATTCATGATGAAGTTTTTTTCAAATTACCTACGCAAAACAACAACCCAAAAAAAAAAAAAAAACACTTTTAACCCTGTCTTTTCCTGTGCAAATGTACATCATGGTTACGGAATTTCAGCATAAATTTCTGGGATAAATTTCCTGTACAAGTTTCGAAAAAGGAAATGAGATGGTTCTGGGTGGTAGTAAAACATAGTGCGAACTCAACCCAAGTAGCTTTCTACCTCCAATGATGCCTAAAATTTTCATTCGAAACCAAGCAGAGCCAACTCAAATTGATATCCAACTGTGTCCAAGCAAGAATATACCTAATTACCCATTAGTTCGGGTCTGAGTAAAATATATTGTTAGGCTGTCAGATAATTTATATTGTAACAGTTCTGAGAACTTTTGAACAGCTTTAATTAACAGTCAAATAGGCCAATTGATGATAAATAATTGACTAACATAGGCCTTTTTCCCAAATGACATTTTTTTTTTATAGAATAAGTTGTTTTCCCACTTAATTTTTTTGCATAAATTTATGATTTCTTACTGGAGGCTCACAAATGGAATTTAGAGTATGTTAGCCACAACTATCTATGCTATTTGGCAAGAAAGGAGTTCAAGAATTTTTAAAGCTAGTGCTAGAAATGAATGTACGATCACTAATGTTAGAGCTAGGATTAGTACTTTTCGAGGTTTTAAGCCATCCTAGCTAGGAAAATAGATGGCTTCAAAGATCTTGGGGTATGTCTCTAGATATTTGTTAATCCTAATTCATACATAGAATTTTTTTCCTTTTTTTCCTCCCGTTGATGCCAAAACTCTTTTTCATGTGTAGTCTCTCATACAACTTGAAAGCTTTTGAAGGTGCTAGTTTTTGTTCTGTGGGGTATGCCCCTTTGCTTTTGTATAGCTTTTCTTTCTTAATACGTAATTATTTTTATTCAAAGAAAAAAAAAAAGGCTCTCAAATAGCCTAAAAATATAAATTTTTTTTCATTTAGGGTATATTTTCGTGAATGAATTTTTTTTTTTTTATGTAATTATTAAGAATTACAATAAATATAAATTATTTTTCGTGTGAGTCCAAGAAGAGAAAATTATTACCATTACTAATGCCCTGAATCTTATAATATTAGGTTTGCCTTGCTACCAAAATTTTGAAAAATTCACATTGTTTAAAAAGAAAAGTAAAAAAAAAAAAAAATCAATAGGTTAGAAATACCAAAAGATCTCAATTAAGCTATAAGGGTCTTAATAAATTCAAATTGTTAAGGAGGAAGAAACAAGGATGATAATAGACGATGGAATTAGAAAATATCTGACTTTTTGTTCAAAAGGACAAAATAAGTCCATTTACCAATACTGTTTCTCTGTCGCTAGTGAAAGTCTCTCTCAGAGCTTCTCCTAGGCTATAGAATTTCAGTCCCTTCTATTAGATGCTTTGGTCCCTTAGGATAACAAGTTTATCCTTAAGGTTTGTGGTACATTTTTTCGGGGGTTAGGGAAACATAGTAGCCATGGATGAACTAACTAACCATTGCAATGGTTTATCACTCTCGGATAGAGAAGGGCCAACCTTTGATCTTGAGGATGATATGGCCACGCCAAAATTCATCATTGCAGCAAAATTCTTCACAAGACGAGCGCTGAATATGGAAGCTACAGCTTCAACCTTTAAGCCTTTGTGGAGATCAAAAAATGGATTTAAAATTAAGAATATGGGCAACCACATTGTCCTTTTTATTTTTTATAGTAAATTTGAAGTTGATACTATTCTCGAGAATGAGCCTTGGAGCTTTGACAAACACCTCATGGTGTTGCAACGCTATGACAAGGACATGCCAGTTGAAGAATTGAAGTTCAATCGTACTACGTTTTGTGTGCAAGTACATGATATCCCTGTGAGGTTCATGAATCAGAAGGTGGCGGAGGGAATTTGTAGTACTGTTGGAACGGTCATCAAGAAATCTGAAACAGAGGGGGAGGGAGGCAGTTTCATGAGAGTTCAGGTTAGGCTGGACATTACTATTCCATTTAACCATGGAAGAAAGGTGTCACTGAGGCAAGGGAAGGAACTATAGGTATCGTTTAAATACGAGCGCCTACCAAACATTTGCTATTGGTGTGGCTGTCTCAACCATGACGATCGGGACTGTGAAGCTTGGGTAGAGAGTGAAGGTTCCCTCAAAGAAGAAGACAAGCAGTTTGGGCCTTGGTTAAGGGTAGCCCCAATTAGTCGAGCACAAAAAACCGTGGTCACTGTACTAGGTTTCTACAAGAAGACGAAGGGTGTTTCTTCTATTCCCAAGAGTCCGATACCTACCAAGGAAGCTCAGGTACACAGCACGGCGGATCAGCCACACCACAAGGCACCGTCTGACGTGGAAAAAATTCAAATGGACTCACCAACGGTGCAATCAATGGAGTCGGTTATAGAGGGACAAAATAAATGCTCCCCTGATTTTCAGCAGCCATTTGATTATGTTGAGCCGTTGGAGAATGGAATTACTGATAAGGGAAAAAACAAGGAATTTAATGAGGCACGGAATGATACCCCTTCCTTTTTCAGTCCGAATTTAACTCCTCCCTATAAGGAAATCTATCTCAATAATACCCCTATTAATTTGGTGCATCAAGAGTCTTTCCTTTCTAAGCTTGCTGAGATTAATGAGGGTTTATCAAAATTAAGTGTCGTGTCTCTTCCTAATTATGAGGGTACAAGAAAAGAGCATTCAAGTCACGAAATTAATGAGGAAGCCAAGGAAACAGCTAGGGTTTGTCAAGGTCAGGGGTCCGAAAATCATGCACCACATAGTGAAGAAGCTACAGGGCAGCAAGGAAAAAAACACGTGTAGCAACAAGGAACATGGAAACGTATGACCAACCTTGCTGTAACATGGAGAACCAAGAGTACTGAATGCAAAGAAGAACTGGTGTTACCAACAAAAAGGAGTCATGAACAGCTCTCTTATCTCAATGGCTTACCAAGCAAAAAACGTGTGGTTTCTGTTGAGATTAATCCTTCAATACTGGCGGAGGCTGATGAACAGCCCTGCCGATCACAATGAGTCTCTTAGTATGGAACTGTCGTGGGCTTAGGAACCCACGTACAGTGAGGGAGCTTGGAGATTACATCCGGGCACAAGATCCTATTGTCGTGTTTTTAGCCGAGACATGGATAGATCATGCATGGCTAGATCAAGTATTGCGTAATTTTGATTTTAGAAATAAGTGGTCAGTTGCTAGTGGAAATAGAGGAGGGGGTTTGGTTTTGTTGTGGAAGGAAGAGATTAAAATCACAGTGGAAGACTCATCAAAGTATTGCATTGATGTGCTTGTTGGAAAAAATACCCCACAGGAATGGCGATTCACTGGTTTATATGGTGAACCAATTACAGCTAGAAGACATGAGGCTTGGGAAAAGCTTCGAACTCTCAATGATAAGCCAGACATCCTGTGGTTGTGTGCGGGGGATTTCAACGAAATTACCAAACAAGAAGAAAATGTGGGAGGAGCTATTCGGGCTCATAGTCAAATGCAAGCTTTCCGGGACGTTATTGATGAATGCGGATTTATGGATTTGGGTTTTATTAGGCCAAATTTCACATGGAGCAAGCATTATTCAGATGGGCACTCAATATGGGAGAGACTTGATCATGGACTAGCTACTAATCAGTGGTTCATGAAGTTTCCTGGTACTCGGGTTCATCACCTCCCTTGCCTTTCCTCGGATCATTGCCCCTTGTTAATCAATCCGACAGGTATTGAGATTCCTCCCTATAAGAAACCTTTTCGGTTTGAAGAGATGTGGCTATTAGATAATCGTTGTGGAGAGGTAGTTGAAGTAGCTTGGAGGTCCTGTGTAACAAGAGATCTAAATAGAGGAATTCTTGGAAAAATTGACAAGTGTGGCAAAGACTTAGAATGGTGGAACTATAATGTGTTTGGAAATGTCCGGAGGGAATTGAGAAGGAAGAAGGAACAGCTCATTGAGGAGGAAGCTGTAGCTATGAGAATGGGCAGCAATTTTCGAATAAAACAATTGAAGGAAGAGATCAATGTATTGATGGACAGAGAAACTAGAATGTGAAATCAACGCTCTCGTATTCTTTGGCTGAAAAATGGAGATGGTAACACAAAATTTTTCCATACTCGGGCTTCACACCAGTTTAGGAAAAATATAATCTTGGGAATTAATGATCCACATGGTGATTGGAAGGTGGAGCCAAATGATATTGGGGAGGTTCTCATCAATTTTTACAAGGAGCTTTTCACCTCCTCAAATCCGACTCCACATGATGCTGCCATAGACCAAATTCCACATGTAATTTCAGAGGAGATGAACAAGGAGTTGGTGTGCAAATTTGAGGAGTGGGAAGTAGTTCAAGCTTTGAAACAGATGGCACTTATGAAAGCTTCAGGTCCTGATGGGATACCCCCTTTGTTCTTCCAACACTTCTGGTCTATGATCGAAGGGGATGTCACACACTCGGTGTTATCTTGGTTGAATTCAGGTACACTCCCACACCCAGTAAATCATACCTTTATCACCCTTATTCCAAAAAAGAAAAACCCTTCTTTTGTTTCAGAATTTTGTCCCATAAGTCTATGTAATGTCCTTTACAAGATTTTCTCTAAAATTCTTGCAAATAGGCTAAAAAAACTTCTCAATTCTGTCATTACTGAGCACCAATCAGCTTTCGCTAAAGGGCGCCTCATTACTGATAATATCCTTATTGCCTTTGAAACACTACACTGTATGAAAAATTATAATTCTGGCTCAAAGGGGTTCATGGCCTTGAAGCTTGACATGAGTAAAGCTTACGATAGAGTTGAATGGGTGTACTTGGAATTTTTGATGAGAAAAATGGGGTTTTGTGAACAATGGATAGGCCTAATCATGGTGTGTGTGAAAACAGTCACTTTATATTAGTGAATGGAGAACCGAAAGGCTTGATACATCCTTCAAGGGGTCTTAGACAAGGGGACCCCCTATCTCCTTTCCTTTTCCTCTTGTGCACTGAGAGTCTCCATGGCCTTATTAAAAATGCAGCTAGCAAAGGCGACATCCATGGGTTCAGTTTATGCAGACAAGGACCCAAGCTAACCCATTTGTTTTTTGCAGATGATAGCTTTCTGTTTTGTAGGGAAAACTCCACAGAATGCAACAAGGTGATGGACTTGTTAGCCGTGTACGAAGATGTCTCAGGCCAAAAAATAAACAGAGACAAAACAGCTCTTTTCTTTAGCAAATCAGTAACTGAAGCTGATAGACAAATCATAAAAGCGGTCCTTGGGGTTCGTGAGATTAAACACTATGAAAAATATTTGGGGATGCCATCTTTGACGGGGAAAGGAAAAAAAGCAAGTTTTAATTACATCAAAGAGAGAGTATGGAGAAAATTGCAAGGATGGGAAGGAAAACTTCTTTCCCAAGCTGGTAGAGAGGTTCTCATCAAAGCGGTGATCCAAGCCATTCCAACCTATGCAATGGGTTGTTTTAAATTACCCATAAGGTTGTGTAATGAAATTGAGGTGATGATAAGAAAGTTTTGGTGGGAACAAAGGGGAGACAAAAGAAAAATTCATTGGCTAAAATGGAGTGAGATGACCAAGTCCAAAAGCGAGGGTGGCATGGGCTTTCGTGACTTAGCCCTACACAATGAATCTCGCTTGGCCAAGCAAGCGTGGCTTTTATTGCAAGATCAATCCTCTTTATTTTATAAGGTCTTTAAACCACGTTTTTTTCCTAACTGCACTATCATGGAGGCAGAGGAATCTAGTCGTGGTTCATATGCTTGGAGGAGCATATTATATGGCCGTGATGTTATCAAACATGGTGCTTGTTGGAGAATAGGTACAGGGCAGAAAGTTCAGATCTGGCAGCACAATTGGCTACCATCTAAACCTCCTACCCATGTCTTATCACCTGTTCTAGAGGGTTGGGAGGAAACCATAGTTGATGCCCTCATAAATGAAGAGAACCGGACCTGGAATGATGAAGTTATAGCTGGTTTATTTGTTCCTAAAGAAGTTGAGCTCATAAAGAAAATTCCTCTCTCAAAATACCCAACAGAGGATAAGATGTACTGGCCCTGGACCCAAAATGGCCAATATTCTTGCAAGTCTGGATACCGGTTTTTGAAGATGGAAGAAGAAGAGGTTAGGCTTGAGATAGCACAGAATGGGGAAAAGAATCTAAGGAGAAGCATCTGGGGTTTGCGAGTTCTGAACAAAGTAAAAAAATTTCTATGGCGTGTCTGTCGTGATGCCATTCCCACAAAATAAAACCTGAAGAGGAGACATATACTAGTTGATTCACTGTGTGAACGTTGCTAGAAGGAAGACAAAACTCCCTTACATGCACTGTGGTCATGCAGCGAACTCAGCTCAGTGTGGTCTCCTTCACAATAGAATTCAAGGCATATTTCAGGTGTTACAAATTTCAAGGAGTTGCTGTCATGGATCCTTAACAATCAAGGCAACCCAGAGCTATTTGGGATAATAACTTGGGGGGTTTGGAATCAGCGAAATCAAGTTCGCAACCATCAACCTTGCTGCACTTCGGACCAGCTAATTGCACCACAGGCGAAAGAACGGCTGGATAAGTTTCTTGCTGTGTTCCCACCCGTACCTGTAGCAAGACCGAAACCTCAGGCAGTATGGAAGCCTCCAGACGGAAGGTTGGTCAGAATAAATTTTGATGGAGCACTTTTCAAGGCAGAAAACAGAAGCGAGATTGGTGTTATGGTACGTGACCACACAGGTGCTATTCTTGCTTCTCTGGCTCAGAGCTTCTCCCTAGCACTCACACTAGTGGAAATTGAAGCAATAGCTGCAGCAAGGGCACTAGAATTTGGACTGGAAATAGGTTCAGTTGAAGCTATACTGGAAGGAGACTCAGAGTTGATCATGAATTCTTTAAAGTCAGGGGGTGGTACAATAGCTTCAGTGCAGCCGCTTGTCCAGGATGCAATTATTTTTTCAAACTCTTATGCAAAATTGCTATACTCTCATTGTAGAAGAGACTGCAATAAATTAGCACATAGTCTAGCTAAATACTCGATTAATGTTTCTGACTATGTTGTATGAATGGAGGAAGTTCCTCTTTCTTTATTTTCTGTAGCTCAAAATGATTTGACCACTTTGGCAAATCAAGTTCAATAAAATCATGATGTTCATTCCCAAAAAAAAAAAAAAAAAGGATGATAATTTATTAGGTGCGCTTGGGATTATACTTAATTCTATAAAATGTCAAGCATCGCTGAACTAGTAAACCCAATGACCTAAATAACCATGTTAATCAAAAAATCATGCTTTATAGAGGGGGATTCAGCCAATGCCCTATTGAGCTAGTTCCATTTCCTAAGCTTTTCATAGAGGTGTCATGTTCAGGGGGTGTTTGGTAGAGTAGTTTGAAAATTGTTGTTTATTGTTTTTTGAAATACGTGTGGGTGAAAAAGTGTATTGAAATGCGTGAAATGCTGTTTAAAAACTAAAAAATGTTGTTTAAAATGCATAACCAAACAGGGCCAAACTTCAAACTACATAACCAAAAGATCTCAGTTAAGCTATAAGAGTCTTAACAAATTCAAATTGTTAAGGAGGAAGAAATAAGGATGATAATTTATTAGGTGTGCTTGGGATTATACTTAATTCTATAAAATGTCAAGCATCGCTGAACTAGGAAACCCAATGACCTAAATAACCATGTTCATCAAAAAATCATGCTTTATAGAGGGGGATTTAGCCAATGCCCTGTTGAGCTAGTTCCATTTCCTAAGCTTTTCATAGAGGTGTCATGTTCAAACTTCAAACTACATAATCATATAATATATATATATATATATTAAATTAAAATATACTTTTGATTCTTAAAGTTGGGAGTTATTTTCATTAAAGTTCTTTAAAATTTAACTTCAAACTACATAATCATATAATATATATATATATATATTAAATTAAAATATACTTTTGATTCTTAAAGTTGGGAGTTATTTTCATTAAAGTTCTTTAAAATTAATATTTTTCATTTTTATCTATTAAGTTTGATTTTTTTTTTTTTTTTCAACATGAACATTTTGTTCATGTCTTTGACTAATTTGGTCGTTAAGAGAGAGTCTGAAAAATAGAAAGAGTCTGAAAAATAGAAAAGAAGCAGCGTAATTTTACTAGCACTTAATAGTTAGGTTAGTTAAAGATATGGGCAAATACCATTTTGAAAACAAAATCAAACTTGAAGAATAAATATAAAAAATCTCAAACTTAAGAGACCAAAATGAAAACAACCACAAGTTTTGAGAGTCAAAATTGTAATTTAGTCCATTTATTTCTAGAAGAATTTACGTACATCTTTTCTTTTTTAGAAGTTATCTTTAGTACATCTTCTATATGCTATTTAGGATCTACAAATCATGCTCAAAATATAAAAAATAAAAACCCAATAACGCAAAAGATAATTAAAAACAACTAATTAAATTGCAATTAAGACTTCTCATAATTACTTTATATAATCCATATTTATCTAGCATACGTCTAATGTGGGATTAAGGCTGTGTTTGGTAAAATATAAAATATTTTCTGAGCGTAAAATATTTTCAGGTGAAAATATTTTTGGGAGAGGAAAATATTTTCAATTGTTTGGTAGCATTTTGAAAATTGTTTTGAAAAATATTTTCAGGTATTTAGTTTCATTCTAAAAATTCTCGTTTTCTACTAATTTTTTACATTTTCTCAACCCAAACAAATTTTATAATAGAAAATTTCAATATATAAACTTAAAAAAGCAAAACTCAAAACAAAAAACCACTCATCAAACAATGTCATCCTCAGTCAAACTAAGAGAGGGAGGAAGAAAGAGTGAGCAATTGAGGAATAAAGAGAGGCAAATCGAGAAAGAGATAGAGGCAATTGGTCATGGGTGGCTCGAACTAGAGGCAGCGGTGACGAGATCGATCATGGGTGGTGGCAACGGAATCGTGAGTAGACGATCTGACCCAAATCGTGGTTGCATGCACGACTGCGGGGCTGTGGGTTAAGGACGACGATCTGGGCTTCACCGACGGCCAATCTCTCCGTGCTTCGACTTGGGCTTGGCATGACTCGTGAGTGATGCGTGGAGAGGAATGGGGCAGCGTGATCTGACCAAATTCGGGGGGTGGGTAGTCAGTGTTTGTGACTTTCCCTCTAGCTCTCTCTCTCTCTTTTCTGGTGTGAGAGTCTGGAAAATGGGTTTTGAAGGTAAAAGAGATTTGTAAATGGTTTTACGGGTGAAGGGGCTCTATTTTACAGTCAAAGGAACTAATTTTCAAGTTAACCATATTTTACCTGTGCATCCAAACACACGCGTGAGGGTGTAAAATATTTTCCTAATTTCATTTACACCCGAAACAAACACAGCCTAACACACACACACTCACACCCACACAACTCCTTTGTAATTTAAAATTCCAAATTCACACAATCTAGGTCCAATTTTCATCAACCCCATTCCTCTTTCTCCCACCCCAAATGAAAATTTTAAAAATGAAAAACCATTTCAACCTAAATTGGTTTTTTTTTTTTTTTTCATTTTTCAATAATGCTTTTTGTAACATGGAGCAAACAAAACCCAATAATACTTTTGGATAACTAGTATAAATAATATTTGCGTAGTGTAGACAAAGCACATAAACAATTTAGTAATTATAAGGGGGGAGCTGTGAAGTGCAGCCCACACTGCAACTAAAAGCAGAGGCTGATCCTATGAGGATAGGGTTTTTTTTTTTTTTTTTTTAAAAACCTTATACCATGTGGGTGTCCATTAAAATCTTCCAATTTCTTATGTGGGTGTCCATTAAAATCTTCCAATTTCTTAATTTTAATAGAGCTTTCAAATGGCTTGAAAAAGGTCCATGAGAATGACATTTCTAAGAAGACACATTTTTTACACACACGACAGACCCACCAATTGTGGCCACCCACTATTTTAAGGAAGATTTAACACTCGGACCAGGCAGAAATCATTAAAAATCTCACGTTATGTGACAGCATGGTTTGGGGTTTGTGGTTTCTCAAAAAAAAAAAAAAAAAAAAAAGTGTTAGTGGTAAATGCCAACATAAATTTTTTTTTTTTTTTTTTTTTTTTTTTTTGTTAAAGTGCAAACCTGACCCTCTAAGTTTTATCACTTTTCATTTCAGTCCTTTAAGTTTGCATTTTATCATTTCAATCCTCTAAGTTTCAAAATTCCTCAATTCAATCATTTGTTAAAAGCCATCCATTTCTGCCGTTAATATCCCAAAATGATGTCGTTTTGGATTAATTTTAATTTAATTACTTATTTCTTATTTATAAAATGTTAATTAAGAAAACCAGAAATATTAAATAAATAAAAAACGTCCCTCCCAGTTATCATCAATGGCTTCCTCACCCAATAAGTCAACAATGAAATCCCAACAAAACTATACAAATCCCAATACCATGAACAACATTACCATTGTAATCATCTCAATCTGACATTTTTCTTCTACATACTCACTCATCACTCTGAATTTTCACTCTTATACTCTCAGAACAGCAGAACCCAAAACCCAAAATTCCTTTTTCCTCTTCACCGCCATGGCTATGAACATTTTAGACCACAAAGTGAACCAAGACACCCATGACCTCTTCTAAGTCACACCTTTGATAGTTCCAAACTATCGTCAGCCACACTCCCCACACATGGTCGACTCCTAGCTCTCCAAAATCTACCACATCCACCGCCTCATCGTTGGCCTCCAATCCCCAATTCACCAAAGCTACTTTGTTTCACACCTCTCTCCTTCCCATGCTTTCTTGGTCATCCTCTCCTTCTCTCCCCTCAGCGAGGGACAACTTCGATTGGGGTTTTATTTTTTTATTTTATTTTATTTCTGGGTTTTTTTAATTAACATATTTTAAAATTGAGAAATAAATAATCAAATAGAAATTAAATTTTAAAATCAGTCCAAAACGGCATCCTTTTGGGGTGTTAACGGCAGAAATAAATGGCTTTTTAACAGAGGACTGAATTGAGGAATTTTGAAACATAAAGGACTGAAATGATCAAATGCAAATTTAAAGGACTGAAATGAAAAGTTGTAAAATTTAGAGGATCAATTTTGCATTTTGGCCCTTTTTTTTCTTTCTTTCAATGATAATAATAATACTTTTGTAACATGGAGCAGACAAAACCCAACTATACTTTTGCATAATAAGTATAAATAATATTTGTGTAGTGTAGACAAAGCACGTAAACAATTCAGTAAATTATAAGGGGGAGCTGTGAAGTGCAGCTTACACTGTGCAACTAAAAGCAGAGGCTGAGCCTATGAGGATAGGGCTTTTAAAAAAAAAAAATTATATCATGTGGATCTCCATTAAAATCTTCCAATTTCTAAATTTTAATAGAGCTTTCGAATGGCTTGAAAAAGGGACCATGAGAATGGCATTTCCAAGAAGACACATTTTTCACTCACACACATATGACAGACCCACCAATTGTGGCCTCCCACTATTTTAATGAAGATTTTAACTCTCGGACCAAGCAGAAATCAGGCAAAATTTGCCAAATAGTGCAATTTTTGAAAATTTTAAGTCGGATAGCACGCGTTCAAACTTATTTAGTTAGTTAGACTGTTTTTGAAAGTCGAGTTTGCCAAACTCGACTTTGGACTGAAAAACAGACACTATAGTGACGTTTTTTTGGTGCCTATAGCAGCGTTTATAGAAAACGCCACTATAGGGTACTTATAGTGGCGTTTTTGACAAACGCCACTAAAAAAAACGTCACTATAGTGTTCTTTTTCAGCCCAAAGTCGATTTTGCCAAACTCGACTTTCAAAAACAGTCTAACTAACTAAATAAGTTTGAACGCATGCTATCCGGCTTAAAATTTTTGAAAATTGCACTATTGGGCAAATTTTGCCCAGAAATCATTAGAAATCTCACGTTATGTGATAGCTTAGTTTGGTGTTTGTGGTTTCTCGAAAACAAAAATGTTTGGTGTCTGTGATTGTGACATAGACACACGTCTAGCACTCAAAACTAAAAAAATGCCACATAAAAACTAGTGTTTTTTTTTTTAGGACCCTTGCCTTGCTACCTCTGTGGCCCCAAATTTGCAGTTTATTGAGACAATTGATACCATCTTAAGCTTGCGAGTTATTAAAGTATCTGTTCCTTTTTTTTTTATATAAGATTTGAATTTTCGATATTTCCAATTGAAATTTATAATTCAAATTCCAAATTCATGTAAACTGAGTCACTTTTTTACCTTCCATAAGTTTCTCTACAAATTGGTTTAAAAAAGATATCCAAACTACTCAAACGTGAGAATTTAAAAGCCTATTATTAAATCGTTTAAACAAATCACAATTAAATAAACTATTCTCCCCCATGATTCTATAATTGAAAGAAAATTCATGAAGGATTAGAAGTGACAGAATGTCCAGCATAGACAGAAAATAATGCCTTTGCAGATCTGACAATTTATTTCCACCTATGTCAAGAGTAAAGACAAAGAACTGACAAAATCAGAAAAGATTCACATGTATATCACATTCTCAACATTTCATAGAAATAATGATTTTATGGTCACCAGCATAAACTTTTCACGATGCTTTAACCCCACAAGGATTGAATGGGCCAGTGCAATCATAGAGACTCACGATTTAAAGTTGAAACTTGAAAACAATAACAACATCAAGATAGTAGATACTCCAACAACTGGTTTATATTACACAAAAACACTGCAAGAATGGATGGGGAATTCCATACAGCTGCCTTCCATTTATCCCCATAAATAAATAAGATCTGAATAGCTTGTAACCACAATACAGCCATGTATTTGAATTTAATTTGGTGTAATCTAATGTACTGCACATCTGCACCTAAGAAACCGTACTTAAGTTTTGTGCATAACTTTCATTGCATGCTACATTAGTGATCATGTTGTAAAGCACCATCTCATTTCACAAGACCAACTGACCAATACAGCCAGATAAACATTCAATGCTGAGCAAGATTCGTGATCAGTGCAATAAGGCACTTGAACATGGCTATTACTGATTTCTTCTAACAACTATGGCTCCCCAAATGTACATCATGGTTAAGGAAATTCTGCATAAATTTCTGGGATGCGCAGTTGATTTTATTAGTCTAGGCCATTGAACAGGTTTAGAGAAAGGAAATGAGATGGTTCTGAGTTGTAAAACACAGTACAAACTCAACCCAAGTAGCTTTCTACCTCCAACTCCAATGATACCTAAAATTTTCATTGAAAACCAAACAGAGCCGACTCAAATTGATATCCAACTCTGTCCAAGCAGAAATATACCTAATTACCCATTAGGTTGGGTCTGAGTAAATATTGTTAGGCTGTCAGATAATTTATATTATAACAGTTCTGAGAATTTTTGACAACTTCAATTAACAATCAAATGTAACTGACCCCCTCAAACCATTCCCTGAACCTAAGTTGGTTTTAAACATCCCATCCCGGATCCAAGCACATAGACATAATCAATTTTAGTATGATGACACTAATGAATGTTGGAAATATATGCTTGCTCCCTATAGAATTGAATCCTATTGTGAAGTAAAACCTCTTCAGTCTTTACATGGAGGCACTCAAAGGATCAATTTCAAATGAAGATGATCCTTTTCCCAAAGGTAACAGACAATCACAATGATTTAACACACACATACATACTGTGTACGAAGGAGAGATATTAAAATGCGATGACCATCCAGTATAAACTAGGAAAATGGGCTGCCCAACTCTCATAAAATTAATAATTACTAATATCTTCTAGATCTAGATGTACAAAAAGAGGAAAAAAGGAGAGTGAAAGAGAACTCTCATAGTCCCACCAGCAACACAACAAAACTACCAAAAGGAATCATAAGCCCAAATTTTACTTAAGTAGGAGGGAGAAGAAAAATACAAAACCTAGCAAGATAACATGAACACCTTCAGAACAACAACCAATCACATGCACATTGAAATGCAGCATCACCTCTGACCACCTTACCCCTCCACCATCACAGGCAGCCACTCCTTTTCCCTTCAACTCCAGCAAAACATCAAGCCTGTAAACAAGATGGTCATGAAGAAAGAGAAGAATGTGGTGTCTGCAAGTCTAAGCCCACCATGACTGTCATCTGTATTGATGCCAACTCCTGATGGACCTATGCCAGTACCAATGCCTCCTAGCACTCCATTGGAAGGCGTTGTTGTTGTGTAAGGAGATGCGGTTGTTGGCGTGGTGGTTGT
>NW_027069510.1:851277-964158 GCF_002906115.3 Quercus suber
ATACCTAAAATTTTCTTTGAAAACCAAACAGAGCCGACTCAAATTGATATCCAACTCTGTCCAAGCAGAAATATACCTAATTACCCATTAGGTTGGGTCTGAGTAAATATTGTTAGGCTGTCAGATAATTTATATTATAACAGTTCTGAGAATTTTTGACAACTTCAATTAACAATCAAATGTAACTGACCCCCTCAAACCATTCCCTGAACCTAAGTTGGTTTTAAACATCCCATCCCGGATCCAAGCACATAGACATAATCAATTTTAGTATGATGACACTAATGAATGTTGGAAATATATGCTTGCTCCATATAGAATTGAATCCTATTGTGAAGTAAAACCTCTTCAGTCTTTACATGGAGGCACTCAAGGGATCAATTTCAAATGAAGATGATCCTTTTCCCAAAGGTAACAGACAATCACAATGATTTAACACACACATACATACTATGTACGAAGGAGAGATATTAAAATGCGATGACCATCCAGTATAAACTAGGAAAATGGGCTGCCCAACTCTCATAAAATTAATAATTACTAATATCTTCTAGATCTAGATGTACAAAAAGAGGAAAAAAGGAGAGTGAAAGAGAACTCTCATAGTCCCACCAGCAACACAACAAAACTACCAAAAGGAATCATAAGCCCAAATTTTACTTAAGTAGGAGGGAGAAGAAAAATACAAAACCTAGCAAGATAACATGAACACCTTCAGAACAACAACCAATCACATGCACATTGAAATGCAGCATCACCTCTGACCACCTTACCCCTCCACCATCTCAGGCAGCCACTCCTTTTCCCTTCAACTCCAGCAAAACATCAAGCCTGTAAACAAGATGGTCATGAAGAAAGAGAAGAATGTGGTGTCTGCAAGTCTAAGCCCACCATGACTGTCATCTGTATTGATGCCAACTCCTGATGGACCTATGCCAGTACCAATGCCTCCTAGCACTCCATTGGAAGGCGTTGTTGTTGTGTAAGGAGATGCGGTTGTTGGCGTGGTGGTTGTTGGCGTGGTGGTTGTGGGTGTGGCGGTAGATGGAGTTGTAGTTGAGGGTGTGGTGGTGGATGGTGTGGTGGTTGATGGTGTGGTGGTGGATGGTGTTGTTGTCACAGGAGTTGTACTGGTGCCTGCAGTGCTGTATTAAGAAAACAAGCCAAGAGTCACCAAACCGACCTCAAAAACCAGAATCAAGCACATCTTTGAAAACATAGGTTGAATCACAAAAAATTTGAAGAATAAAGACAGGCGTTTAAGCTGGTTAAAATATAAAAACTTCAGTGCCGCTAGTTTTACATTTACAAGAATTTTACAGAGTCTACAAGATTTAATATCCATTGCTTCCACAGAGAGTCAGAAACCAAGATGGCAGTAGTTACTAGCATCTGTACTTTACAACAGCTAAGTTTATAAAAGTAGAATGCCCCTTGTTTGCTAAATAAGCTTAGTAAGCTTAATTGTTTCACTTGTCATTAAGCCCCATAGCTTGATCCACAATTTTGAGATGGAAAATGGTATTATCATAAACTTTGTTCTCTAGATCATTCCAACAAGACACAGGAAACACAATAACAAGTCCTCTAATTTTTGCAAACTCAAGAATATATCACTGCAAAATATTGAAGGGCAGGTAATTGTATTTCAAGTATTTTGACAGAATAATTTCAGCCATTTAAATAAAATATGTATAGCATTACTCTAACCTCACTTTTACAGTGCAAAGCAAATTGAAACCATAGAGAGATATATGACCAAAAAGGTCTTAGCTTTATTTGGAATTCATGAGCTTTTATACTTATTAAATGTTCATTAGTCAATATATACTAAACAAAAACAAAAACATGACAAGTTTGGAATTTGGAAGTTTTTGCATTCTGAGTCTTTTAACTTTTGGGTTGCATGTGATCAGCAGTAAGTGACAAAATATCTTTCTAAATGCAGACTGAGAATATGACTGATAAAAAGCACTTAAAACAATTTGATTTTACATTTTTGCACAATCATGCACTGCAAATTTAAATCTTTCATCAATAAAATATGGAAAACGTGTTGATTAATGTACGCGTCTTTATTTTCTGAAAGCAAGAATAATGTGTAAGAATGAGAATCAAAAGTAGCAATGGAATATATTTCAATGGCAGTAGATCAAATACAACCCTTGAGCTTATGGCATCACCATGACAATAACATTTTGAACAGAAAAAAGTATAAGCTTGTCAACTCCCTACTTACTCAATGTCAGAAGATGAATTAACTGTTATCTTTGGCAAACAAATTGGCTTCGGAGTGGATTAAGGTACATTCTAGTTCATTTCTATAAGTATATGGAACTTGTATTCAATATATAGAAAAACATCAGTCCATCTAAGGTTAATACGTTCCTAGAAGTTTATAATACTTTAGGTTGTCCTATTAGCAAAGTTTCCATCCCTCCATCTCCATGACAGTCGCTTCATGAAAGGAGAATTAAAGGCCATTATCCATTTCCTTGCAAACATGCACCAATATTTGTCAGGTTAACAGCTTCATGAAAGGAGAATTAAAGGCCATTATCCATTTCCTTGCAAACATGCACCAATATTTGTCAGGTTAACAACAGTCTTTCATCGTGTTTAGATAACATGACTGTTAACTGTTCGGCATGTGGTAGATGAATCCAAAATCAGAACATACATAAACAATACCCAACATGTGATTGGCCCCACAAGAGAACAACAACTCAAGAACCAAGAATGATTGATTTTAGCAACATTGTTTCTCATGCAATTTAAGATCATTACTTGAACCTATTACAAGGGATTTAAATTATCCAATCACATAGAATCTTGAACAATATTTTCCTCAAATGAGATTTATCCAATGGTACACACCAATCTTTAATAAAATAGGAATAACACATGGCAAAGGTAGCCTAATTAAGTAGGTATTGCATGAATCTTCTCCTAGCAAAGTTGATCATATTGAAATTCATTCTTTTTTTTCTTCCCCAGTTCATACACAGTCTTCAACAGTTAAGAATGGTCTTATTTGAAATTTAAAAAACAAAAAAGGTATATTTCTATTTATTTTCAACTTAAAAAGGGAATAGTACAACAAGGAGTGTCCCAGGAGTGTCCCCTTAATACGGTGGAGTGGGGTAAAAGATGCACAATCCACGAGACATTAACTTCAAAAGTAGGCTCAAAGCTCAAAAAAACTTGACCACCCCAAGCCTATATATTACAATGAATCACGCATAATAATTGCCCCACAATCGAAAAGTTGCAATAGCACTGTTTTTAAGAATTCATTGTGGACAGGTCTAATTAGCTAAAGCCTAAAAAACCATCCCATTAATCTTTCATCAATAAAATATGGAAAACGTGTTGATTAATGTACGCGTCTTTATTTTCTGAAAGCAAGAATAATGTGTAAGAATGAGAATCAAAAGTAGCAATGGAATATATTTCAATGGCAGTAGATCAAATACAACCCTTGAGCTTATGGCATCACCATGACAATAACATTTTGAACAGAAAAAAGTTTAAGCTTGTCAACTCCCTACTTACTCAATGTCAGAAGATGAATTAACTGTTATCTTTGGCAAACAAATTGGCTTCAGAGTGGATTAAGGTACATTCTAGTTCATTTCTATAAGTATATGGAACTTGTATTCAATATATAGAAAAACATCAGTCCATCTAAGGTTAATACGTTCCTAGAAGTTTATGATACTTTAGGTTGTCCTATTAGCAAAGTTTCCACCCTCCATCTCCATCACAGTCGCTTCATGAAAGGAGAATTAAAGGCCATTATCCATTTCCTTGCAAACATGCACCAATATTTGTCAGGTTAACAACAGTCTTTCATCGTGTTTAGATAACATGACTGTCAACTGTTTGGCATGTGGTAGATGAATCCAAAATCAGAACATACATAAACAATACCCAACATGTGATTGGCCCCACAAGAGAACAACAACTCAAGAACCAAGAATGATTGATTTTAGCAACATTGTTTCTCATGCAATTTAAGATCATTACTTGAACCTATTACAAGGGATTTAAATTATCCAATCACATAGAATCTTGAACAATATTTTCCTCAAATGAGATTTATCCAATGGTACACACCAATCTTTAATAAAATAGGAATAACACATGGCAAACGTAGCCTAATTAAGTAGGTATTGCATGAATCTTCTCCTAGCAAAGTTGATCATATTGAAATTCATTCTTTTTTTTCTTCCCCAGTTCATACACAGTCTTCAACAGTTAAAATGGTCTTATTTGAAATTTAAAAAACAAAAAAGGTATATTTCTATTTATTTTCAACTTAAAAAGGGAATAGTACAACAAGGAGTGTCCCAGGAGTGTCCCCTTAATACGGTGGAGTGGGGTAAAAGATGCACAATCCACGAGACATTAACTTCAAAAGTAGGCTCAAAGCTCAAAAAAACTTGACCACCCCAAGCCTATATATTACAATGAATCACGCATAATAATTGCCCCACAATCGAAAAGTTGCAATAGCACTGTTTTTAAGAATTCATTGTGGACAGGTCTAATTAGCTAAAGCCTAAAAAACCATCCCATCCCATGGTAGGCACAACTTTTGACTCTTGGGGTATCCCTACATGTTCATGGCACTGTAGATTACCCAAAGACGAAAAAGGTATCGAACACAGCAGGGTTAAATAAGGGACACTGTTGTCTTTTTCTAAGACTCTCCTTCACGCTATTGGATTGTATATAGATTAACCTTTAGTAGATGGCATCGGATCCCAAAAATTATATAGCATCTTTTTTTTTTGAAAGTGAAAGGTAGTATGATATCTACTGTAGTGTCTACCGTCAATAAATGAGTAATGAGTCAGGAACATCATCATGCATATATGATATTAGTCAAAACAAAAAGAAGGCATTTAGATTGGACCATTTGGGTAAAGAAAAAGTGGGGTTATTAGACTTAAATGCTAAAAAATATCATTAAAGAAATTATAGATTATTATCGAAGGACTATAATTGGAGACTTGAACATTTTCAAAAAAGCTATCCCTTCTCCAATATTGAAAAGAGAAGTGCTTATTCCACATGTAAACTAGAAAAGGCAGGAGCTTTAACAAAGGAATCTCTATAAGAAAGCAAAGGGAAAAAAAGAAAAAAAAGCTCAACTTGAGATAGGTCATTGTTTTTCTAATCCTTGAACCTTAGACTATTACTCTTTTCGGTGACTTTATTCATTATTATTCTTTTTTCGGGTACACATTTGAGTAACTTTATTTTAAATATATCAGTTACTTTTTTGGATACATTTGAATATCAATTATATAAAGTCAGAGTAAAACAACTCTTACAAAATTTTCACCTGCAGGTAGATTTCTTTAAGCAAATTTAAAATTGGCTAATCCCACTCCCAAAAAGCTTGTGTACAAACTTGTCCACAAACTTCTTGCAAGTGGTGGCATCAATGAGTCTCATACCCCACCCCATGCAAGAGGTTTGGGTACCGAGCCGTGCACTAACTTTATACAAACTCACAAGCCTTGAAAAATTCTTATCAAATTCCACCCCTGGAACTTGTTCATCCATATAGCCCAAAAACTCTTTGGCCTCTCTCCTAGAGCTTAACTTTACTTCCCACAAAATGCTTGCTAAAAAATATCATTAAAGAAATTATAGATTATTATCGAAGGACTATAATTGGAGACTTGAACATTTTCAAAAAAGCTATCCCTTCTCCAATATTGAAAAGAGAAGTGCTTATTCCACATGTAAACTAGAAAAGGCAGGAGCTTTAACAAAGGAATCTCTATAAGAAAGCAAAGGGAAAAAAAGAAAAAAAAGCTCAACTTGAGATAGGTCATTGTTTTTCTAATCCTTGAACCTTAGACTATTACTCTTTTCGGTGACTTTATTCATTATTATTCTTTTTTCGGGTACACATTTGAGTAACTTTATTTTAAATATATCAGTTACTTTTTTGGATACATTTGAATATCAATTATATAAAGTCAGAGTAAAACAACTCTTACAAAATTTTCACCTGCAGGTAGATTTCTTTAAGCAAATTTAAAATTGGCTAATCCCACTCCCAAAAAGCTTGTGTACAAACTTGTCCACAAACTTCTTGCAAGTGGTGGCATCAATGAGTCTCATACCCCACCCCATGCAAGAGATTTGAGTACCGAGCCGTGCACTAACTTTATACAAACTCACAAGCCTTGAAAAATTCTTATCAAATTCCACCCCTGGAACTTGTTCATCCATATAGCCCAAAAACTCTTTGGCCTCTCTCCTAGAGCTTAACTTTACTTCCCACAAAATGCCTATTGGACTTGGCACTTGCAGGGCAAAAAGATACAGAATAAAGAATAGAGTAATCTAAAAATGACCACTTTTATTAACTTTACACTCCACATTCAACTTTTCCAACCACACACATTTTATCAAAAATTCTACAACCACAAAAAACCTCTGCGACCACATAAAAACCACAGCAGTCTACAAGACAAATGGTGAGAGGTGCAGAAAAAAAATAGTGGATTCATGAAAGCCACAGACAATCGGTAACAAACTATTTCGTAAAATAGTTATGACTTTTAATATGGTACTTAAATTTAATTGCGTGTTATTATTTAAAAAAATGACCACTTTATGTAATGTAGCGCCTGCAATGCTACCTTTTCCTTTAATATGAATAGGCCATTTTCTAAGTTATAACGGTTTTTTAAGTCCGAATACTTTCTGCTGTTCCTAACATATTAAAATTATACTTAAAATGTATAATTTTAAATTTTAGCTGTTCTTTATATTTACCCAAAAAAAAAATTATTGTTTTTTACAATTAAATACCTATGAGCATCAGACTGACTACCATTATTTCTCTTTAATGGGATTTGTATTACCCCACACCATTAATTATCCCCTCATAAGCTTTGATCCAGGGAATCCGAAGAGCTTTATTCGGTTTTTATTGCCATTCAGATAGTGGGCCCTCATTTTCAAAATAATCAAAGAACCCATCAGGGCCACCACCACATCCAAACAAAGAAAATGAAAGAAATGCTAGTACTATAATCAGCTTTTCTTTTAAGAAAGAAAGAAGAAAAAAAAAAAAAAAGCTTTTCTTTTCTTTTTTTTGTCTAAAAATACTATAATCAGTTAATCACTACTACCATTATAGTAATTATCATTAACCACTTATTAATTATTATTATGATTTGTGTTAATGGCAAATAAGCAAAGAAAACAAGTATACCTGGCGCTAGAAGGGTATGGACAACCAGTACTGCCTGCAAATCATCAAAAACAAAAAGAAAATTAGATGAGTTATGTATATGAGTTCTCTGATTTTCAAACTTTTTCTCCCTTACTTGTATATAGAGTAAGGTAAAATAAACATTGCTTAACAATTAAGGGAAACTTACTCGGGTCAGATGTAGAAATGGCAGCAGTGCCAGCAAAATCACAGGTGCCTTGAGCTTGGCCCTTTTTCTGGAAGTAGCTGTTAACAGCATAGGAGCAATGGTTCTTAACAGTGTTGGGATTAAAACAGGACCCAGCTTGATGGATAGGGTTACAATCAGCCCCAGCTCCACAGGCAAAGTCCAGTGACTTCTGAAGCACTGCGTCACTCAGTCCATCTTTGCAAACACACCATGTAGCACCTAAAAACCAAAACCCCACCAAAAAAAAACACAAAGGAAAAGTAGATCAGCCTTCTAGAGAGTGTGTGCGCACTGTGCATGCTAGCAAAATTTTCACCCCAAAAAATAAATAGAGGAATGGAACTACTTTGGATTTATGATTTGAGCGAGAAGTATGTTTATTTATACCAAAAAAAAAAGGAAGAAAATATGTATAAAGAAATTTTTAGCTGGAGAGAGAGTCATTAAGGCCCATCAAAACCATTTCTAGCTTATGTAAAAGGTAGACAAACTAAAAGGGAAAAAAAGTTTATGCAGAAATAAATCTAGAGCTTGTAATTTTAAACATATGACAAAAGAAGCTTATACTATAAATGTATAATAATATTATTATGTACAGTATGGAATATAAACCCCTTTCTAGCAAGGAATATGTTGTGCTGTTCTTGATTCCAAGAAACTTAACCAACAAATGTGAACCATCTTTTTTTTTTCCTCTTTTTAACTAGGAGCAAAGTGAAACTGGTTTGAGCTTTAATTAGTTGGAAGAAAATAAAAAAATAATAATAATAATGCAGCTTGAAGAGCTTACTTGAACAGTTTGTCATGGCCAAGAAGAGCACCAGGAAAGCTAAAACAGCCATTATTGAAGAAGAAGAAGGAAGATTGATGGGTTAGAACTCAGAACTTAGAAGAGGTATCAATGGTGCTGAGTGAGTGAGAGAGAGAGAGAGAGAGAGAGAGAGATAGTGGTATGGGAGTGTCAGAAATGAGAGCGTGAAAGGAATATCTAGACAACAAATACAAGCAACGGTGTGATGTGAAAAAAGTGGGGTATGTGGATGACAGCGGCTGTGTCTTTGTTTGGTGTCGGTTTGTTTAATCCATGTTATTATGTAGTTGCGACTTGTGAGAGAGTTGCGAGTTGCGAGTTGCGAGTGCTCTTTTTTTTGTTTGTTTCTTTGCTCTATGTACGTATTGAGCTGTTTGTTTTCCCCATCTCGATTATCTTTACCAGTTCTCGAGGGGGAGGGAAAGGAAAACACAGTTTTGGTGGGGACACGTGCAAACTAAGGACCTGACTAGCTCCTTGGCCCATGACACTGTGATAGTATTTTGGTGACGGTAGATGGATAAACTTTCTTCTCATTGGTCTAACAAAAATTTCAGTAACTTTTTTTTTGTCGGTAAAATACAAGAACTATTTTTAAGGTCACGAGTGTGTTGAAAACGGTGATTTTATTTAACTCTAAAAGTTTTTTCTCGTTAAATAAAAATATAGGATTTAAATTTTGTCTAAACTCAAAATTAATTAATGTTTTAATTAATATAATTGTAAGAACAATCATTATATAGTAGACGTCATGAGTTTAAATTCTACTATATGGTTGAATTTTTTTTATTGTAATCGATTAGCTTTTTTTTTAAGTCACACATAAGTCAATTAAACTAATATTTGTTTACTTGTTTTGTTGCTTTTCGATGGGTGTATGATGATACCTGTTAATAAAAGTCTTATTTTTATTATCGATAATTCTTGAAATATATCTAATTTTAGTTTCTATTCAAAAAGAGAGACTCAACACTAAGCTCTTGTTCCCAAAAACTAATTTATGGCTAAGTTATTAAGGATTTATTTGAATACCGTTTATTTTACTGAAAACTAAAAACTTATTACCTAAAACACAGTAACTAAATATTTTTTAAAAGGCAAAAACACTTTTCACGTGTTTTTCAGGTGTTGGTTGATCTAGGAACAGTGCCGTGAGACTAGCCAAAAAAAAACGCAAACGTAGAAACATCTCTACGCAAATGCACGCTAATTGTGTTACTCATTGGCCCTTTGCATCATGACTTCCACTCTCTCCAACCAGCTAGATGGATGGGAAGTTTCACATCAAATGTGTTTAAGCTTTATTCGGCACTTTGGTTGGGAAGATGAAAATTTTCAGGACTTAAAGGATTGGAAAGTGAGAGGATATAAGCCTCTGTTTGTTTCATTGTAAAATTTGTCTTAAAAAACATTTTCAACATTTTATAGTGTTTTTTGCTATTGTAAAACCTTGGTCAAACATGAAAACATTTTATGTTGACCAGAAAACTTGTGTGGAGAAGTTGTAAAATGTTTTACTAGCAAAATTTTGGCAAAACATTTTCCTAATCGATGCTTGTACATACCCCTAGCCATCCCTTCTCCCTCTCTCTCACATAGAGCATGTTGATGGTGGGGCACCGAGTCATGAGCATGATGGCACGAGGTAAGTGGTGATCATTGATGGTAGTGAGTTAGGGATGTCATTGGGAGGCAACACTTGAGGTAATCGGGGTTGGAATGAGTTGAAAGGTTGTGCTAAGTTGAAATCTATTCAAGGGTTTGTGAGGTTCTCAATTGGCGCAAATTGGTGATGATCTAGTGGTTTTGTGTCTAGATCCAATCAGGTTTGTGTCAATTTAGTTGTCTTGTGTGTGGATTCAGTCAAATTTGCATTAATCTGATTGTTTTGTTTGTGGACTGTTGAGATTGCATTAGTTTGGTGTGTTGTGTGTGATGGTGGATTGGGTTGTAAGATAGGAAAATATTTTCATTTTACGCCACTCCAATGACCAAATGCTTGAAATTATTTTTTCAAAGCATTCTCAAGAATGCAATCAAACATCGGAAAACAAAACATTTTCATTAAGAAAATTTTGCATTATAAAACATTTTGCAACTAAACAAATGGAGTTTAAGATATTTGTGTTTTCTATCATATGTGTTTGGCAAGGAGGATGGAAACATGAAATGATAGAGATTAAATTACTATTATGCACTTATTTTAAAAGTATAAATATGGGAAAGTCGGGGGTAGTTTTCTTCCTCTCATTTTCCATTCTAACCAAACAATGTAAAATGTTTTATATTATACTAAATGTCTACTTAACCAATCAAATTCTCGAACTATTACTAACTTTTGTTTTTTCTAGAATCACTAACATAAATAATAAACTAAATGTCTAATTATTGTTTAGTTATGGGTTGGACTAATCTGTGATTAGGGTACGCAAGATTTCAACTAAAGAGTGAAAAAATATTCTTAAGGATAAAATAAACAAATAATAAGTATTATATATATAAATTTGTTTTAAATCAGGGGGTTCACAGTAGGTGCCACTGCCCCCTGGATCCTAGTTTGTTTAGCTTGTGGTTTGTGGCTGTGCAGTAAAAGTCTCTTATACTGTTATACATGTTGTATAATAAAAATTATATATTCTTCCAAAGGGCAACATCAATTTTTTTTGCAAATAACGATAAAATTTTTTAATATGAAAGGCGAAAGTTTTTCTCTGGTGCTCCTATAGATTAGAAAAGATACGAAAGTAACCCGTGGTTATTTTAGGACATGTTATGTTCACTGTACAAAAACACTTAACGTAATCCAAACCATATGGAAAGAGATGATGACATTCCTATGAACAATATTATCACAACATAAAGAATAAGTTCGAGGGTTTGAATTATTGACTTGCTTTGGATTCTTCATATGACACGATGGCAAATTATTAGAGTTATATATTTAATATCATTAATTTGAACTTTATCTTAAATAAACAATGAGATAAATGTTTCTCCCAAAAAAAAAAAGAAGGTAAATGTTGAATATTTTTCTTAGGAATCAATATTATATATTAATAGACAAAACTTAGAGAAAATTCAATTAGATTTTAATTTGATTCTCAATTTTGCATCAGATGTCCCATTTAAATTTAAATTTTGTGACAAGTGAATTATTGAGCGTAAAAATCGAAGAGTCTAAATCCAATTAAATTCTAAATTGGATTTCAATTGGAGTCTAATTTTCCACCACGTGTCCATTTATTTTTAAAATTTTTGTGGTAAGTGAATTATTGAGAAAAAATTGAAGAGTCTAAATTCAATTAAATTCAAAATTATATTTATATATATATATATATAATAAGAAACCATTACATATTTTAAAAATGTATGGTTTAAAAAAAAATGTAAGCTAATATTATTTATAATTTAAATCTCTTCTAAAAAAATGTATAATTGTGATTGTTTTTAATTGTGTCCGAGCATATGCATAGGGCTACATAGTACATACTAGTCTATATATATATATATAAAGCTGAGAGAAAATTTAATTAGATTTTAAATTGGAATTTGATTATAGTCTAATTTTGCGTCACGTGTCCCATCTAATTTAAATTTTTAAATTTTTGTACCAAGTTAGTTAATCAGTTTAAATTTTAATCTCGTGCCAAGTGAATTATTGAGTGTAAAAATCGAAGAGTTCAAATCTAATTAGATTCTAAATTGGATTTCAATTGGAGTCCAATTTTCCGCCACATGTCCATTTATTTATTTATTTATTTTGTAGTAAGTGAATTATTGAAAAAAAAAAACCAAAGAATCTAAATTCAATTGAATTCTAAATCACACCCCCCCGTGCGTGCGCGCACACACACACATATATATAACGAAAAATTATTACATATTTTAGAAATGTATGCTTTAAAAAAAGATGTAAGCTAAAATTATGTATAATTAGCATGTAACCCATGTAAATGCATGGTTGCATTTAAAATTAAACACAATTTTTATCATAAAAATATAAATAATTATTCAAATTATTAAAAAAAATACCATGTAACACATGTATACGTATGGATACATTTAAAATTATATACAAATTTTATCATAAAATATAAATTATTTTTTTTTAAAAAGTAAATAATTAGTCACATATTAAAATTCTTACCTAAATTTAATATTATTTATGATTTTTTTTTTCAAATTTTTAATAAGATAGAACATATAGTGATCTTTGTTGTGTGATGATTTTTATTAAATAAAATGATTGTATTTTTTTTAATAGTTCATTAATATTAAATTTTTAGTATTTTACACTCATTAACTCACTTGGCACAAACATTAAAAAACTTTAGTTGACACATGACACAAACTTAAGTGAATAATTATGGTGCAGTCTCCACATAAATTTAGACACATGGTGTAAAGTTGGATTCTAATTTCAAATTCTAATATATATATATATATATATTAATAGGCAAACCATAGAAAATCTAATTAGATTTCAAATTGGAATTTAATTAGAATCTAATTTTGCTCAACGTGTTCCATTTAATCTAAATTTTTAAATTTTTGTAACAAGTTAGTTAACCAGTGTAAAAATTAGAATTCAATTAGAGTCTAATTTTGCAACATGTATCTTATCTAATGTAAGTTTTTTTAATTTTTTTGTCGAGTGAGTTAATTCTACTAGCTTGTGACCACATGCATATGCATGAATATGCTTAAAAGATATATATTAAGATGCATAGTTGTAGGGATAAAGATCCAAATTTGTGTATTGGGCCTTAGGCCTTAACTAGGAACGTGGGTATGTCCAAGAAGGGGGAAAGTAGTCGAGAGAGAGAACACCAGTTTATAAGCACATACGAAGTCCGAGGACGAACTCCCTTTCGGATATGATAAACACAAATCAAGTTTGTATTGTAACAATCTAGGTAATCTTCCTGGATATTCTCACGATAAGGATGAGCCTCATATACGTACAGGAACAATAAAAACTCAGAAATATCTAAAGAAAAACTACAACCACCACATTAAATGCATTACAACTGCTTTTCTGGCCATATTTATGTGGAAAAGACCCCTGAACAGTGCAGTCTTAGCTACCACACCTCACAGAAAGCCAGAAAATGTGTTTGATGGGACAGACACTCAAGTGAAGGTTTAGATGATTAACAAGTGTATGATCAAGATAACTAGAAGGAAGTACTATATATTGTGAGGGATACCCCATCAGAGGAGGGGGGGAAGAAAAAAAGGAGGAAAAAAGAGAGAAAGAAGGAGTTGAGCATTTAGTTCTATTGATTGATATCATAATCTGCCTTCTCGGACGATAATTTTATTCAGTTTTACTTATTTTACTCGCTTGTTAATCTTTTGGATCCATATTAGCCGTTGTCAAATTCATAAAAGGCCTAGTTCTTTCACCTATTCTCTACAAATTTATTGTACTTGGCTCATTGGGCCTATATCCCATATCTTTTAGGCTTAAGCTGCAAATCGAGACCCTATAATAGTATAATTCTTACTTATATAATTAAAATATTATTGATAGTCATTCATTCATTCTTTTTTTTACTTTTTAAAAAGTCTTGTAAGAATATTATTAGGTAGAAAATGTAAATTGTCCATTTAAAAAAAAAAAATCTATTCATTAATTATAGATTCTTTGCTTTTTGTACACAATAACTCACTTGATTGCTTCTCAAAAAAAAAAAAAAAAACTCACTTGATGAATATTTATGACGTGGTCCCACATTTGACTCAAAAATTAAGAAATAAAAATTTCTCTAAAAATAAATAATTTATGACATATGGTGCAAAAATTAAAAAAATTCGATTAGATGGGATATATATATATATATATATGGGTTAGGTCTAAGTTACACCTAGTGTAACTCTAAGTAATATTACACCACCCAATAACTTGCTATTGAATTGATACTTTAAAAATCCAACCGTTGAATTACATGTTCAATATGTTCTTTATATGCATGCCAATTTTCATATCAATCAGATGTTATTTACCATTTGATCCATAAATTCAT
This sequence comes from Quercus suber, assembly GCF_002906115.3. Lineage (NCBI taxonomy): Eukaryota > Viridiplantae > Streptophyta > Magnoliopsida > Fagales > Fagaceae > Quercus > Quercus suber. The sequence continues at coordinate 865,554 of NW_027069510.1, forward strand.
CTTTTATGTATTATTTTAAACTAAAAAAAAAACTTGAATTTTAACAATTAATTGATGACAGGGCAATTAATTTTTTATTACCTTGAAATTTTGCAAGCATGAAAAATATACAAAGATAATGTAATTTAAAGGTGGATTTATTAATATTCGCATCCAATTAAAAAATATTGAATAGTGTAATATTGTTTAAAGTTACACAAGGTGTAACTTGAACCCAACTTTCTATATATATATATATATATAAATGACTTATAAACTTAAATTGTTTTTAGTTTTATAAAAAAGAAAGGCTCATAAATATAAAATCATTCAAAAATTTTGTTTTTTATGGTTTACTTATATTAGATTCCTCGTTTTTTATACTAAATTAACTAATTTGACACAAAAATTAAAAAAAAAATTAGATTAGATGGGACACATGTCGTAAAATTAAACTCTAATGAAAATCTAATTTTCACATTGAATTAACTCACTTTGCACAAAAATTTAAAAATTTATATTAGATGAGACATGTGCCTCAAAATTAGACTCTAGTTAAATTCAAATTTGAAATCTAATTAGATTTTCTCCCAACTTTACCTATTATTATATATATAGACTAGCTTGTAATCTCATGCATATGTATGAATACACTTAAAGATATACAATAAAAAATATAATATAATTCCTATATATATAATTTAAATACTATTGATAATCATTTTTATATTTTGTTGACTCTTTAAAAAAAATTGTAAGGATATTATTAGGTACAAAATGTATATTGTCCATTTAAAAAAAAAAAAAATTGTGAAGCATTTTTTTTTTTAACTATTCATTTATTCTAGACATTTTGGGTTCTGTACTTTTTTTTTAGAAGGAAGACGTTGAAACTTTATTAAGTAATTCCAGCTAAATCAGCTTGCAAGACAGGAAAACAATGTGATGGAACACATTTGTACTTAATAACTCACTTTGACGAATATTTATGATATGATCCCACATTTGATTCTAAAATTAAAAAATAAAACTTTTTAAAAATAAATAATTGAGGACACATGACGCAAAATTGGAACTCTAATTTGAAATTCTAATTTGAATTTCTCTCAACTTCACCTATTATTATATATATAGATATAGACTAGTTGCAGACTCATGCGACCATCCGCGGTCTATTTTTGTTCTCTTCCTTGCCAGGGAAGGTGGATCAAAGAAAGGTAGTTTTACTAGTAAGGGCGCAAGAAGCAAAAAAACTTGTGCGAAGCATGTTTTCTTCTCTGCTTTCTCAATGCGTGGAAATATATAATTATTTTGTAATATGGTATAATGTACAATTTATTCTCTAAAAATTATTGAAAATAGTTTGTTCTCCTTAAAAACTAAACTATTTTTAAAAGAATTATCCATTTCTGTTCTATTATTTTGAGTTTTTTTTAATAATTAAATCATGAAATCAATAAAGAATCAAAAACCAAAAATAATGTCTATATATATCTATACTATATATAATAATGGAAGTTTTGAAAATATTTTATTTTTTTTCTTAAAGTTCCTTAGAAGTGTCTCTGGTCACTTAAGAAACCTTCATTGTCAAACTGTCATCTATCTAGGTTAAAGATCCTAAACCCTGTAATAACCAAATTCCACATTTAGTATTATCAAAATCAGATAAAAATTAAACTTGCAATCATGTTTTGAGATTTTCTATTTCGTGGTGACCAAACTTTTGAGGTAAATTTTTTGTTGTCTATTGGATTGCAAGATCAAATTATTATGTGCTACACATAATAAGTGTGGGGGTAAAAACCCAACATTGTGTATTGGGCCTGGGGCCTCATTTTTGGGATAAGGTATGTCCGAAGAGAAGAAAATGATTGGGAAGGATTCCACATGGGAGAGATATACCTGGAAATGGTTGAGGGGTATAGTCCGAAGAGATTATTAGCAGGCCGAAGAGCGTATTCTCCTCGGATATAGAGAGTCTCGATCAAACAAGTACCTGAGAGGTTCAAGTGATCTTCCTAGCAACTCCAATGATAAGGATAAACTCTGGGCATGTCTGGAGATGATAAGAACAAAGAAATATCTGAAGGAAAAAGCTGCTACCACCGTGTTTAATGCACTGCAGCAACTTTTTTGGCCGCATTTATGTGGAGAAGACCCCTAAACAGTGCAATTTCAACTACCAACACTCCTGGAGAACTAAAGAAGATATTTGATGTGATATGTACTAAAATGAATGCTTTGATGAAGAACAAGTATACGATGAAGATGGTTGATAAAAAGACTATATAAATGGGAGAAGTCTTTGAAAAAGGAGGATCGGAAAAAAGATAATAGGAGGTGGAGAAAGATTTTACTGTAGTTCTAAGAACTGTAATCACTGTTCAATCAATAATATACCTCTTCGGACGTCAATTTGTTTAGCTTTTACGTGTGTTTTTACGTTGGTTCATTCCTGGACATCATAATTAACCATTGCTAAATCCACAATTAACCCAGCTCTTTCACCCACTCTCTACAAATTTATTGTTTTGGGCTTGGGTCACAAATCCTGACTCTACAATAAGAAAATGTGTGCTAAACATAATATTTGTCGAAGCCAAACAGAAATTGAGACAGGTCTCACAACAAAAAAGTAGCATTGAGTCAACAAATACGAAAGCAGTAATTGGAGTATAATTACACTATATACTCTATTGTCGTTTTAAAACTATCAGAGTTAAATACATTAAACTTTGGTTTTTATTTTTTATTTTATTTTTTTACATACGGTTAAACTAATGTTAAATGTAAGAAAACTAAAATGTCAAAGATAAACAAATTGAACTGGAAAAAGACAAATATAAAATAAAAATTGTACATCATGAATATGAAGTAAAAAGTTGTTGTGGTGATTTCTAATTCTTGAAAACCCTTCTCATAATCGACAAATCAACCTTAGCCACCCATAGCCCCAAAGTAGTCACATTGTCAGCAACCCACAAAAAAAGCATATCATCCACAAACCTTAGAAACCCAATGAAAAAACCGAAGTTGGGGGAAAAGAAAAAATAAAAAGGGAAATAACACACCTCAAAGGGACTTTCCAAATCTAATGCTACTTTTGCAACTTTTGAGGAGGTAGAGGGAACAACTAGAAATTTATAGTGTTAAAAATAACATAGTTAATCACAAGAGTGACAATTGAAGGGTTTAAACTTCAAAAGAGCGAAACGGTTTTGAAGTGAAAAATGAAGAGTTGAGAGTTGAAAGAAGGCTAAATTAATGGTGAGTTGGATTTAATAAGTTAAAAAAAAATAATGTGTAAGGTTGTTCATAGTGAGTTGGATTTAATGAGTTAGAGAATGTGTAAAGTTGTACTAATTTTTTTTATATATTAATATTGTTTAAAAAATGAAGGAACAAAATGTGACATAGTCGATGATGTTACTTAACTAGAGTGTAATAACAATAAATACTACACTTCAACTTATATATATATATATATTTATATAGATTTTGTGTCACGAGTCCTATCTAATATAAATTTTTAAATTTTTGTACCATGTTAGTTAACCAGTGTAAAAATTAGAATTTAATTTTGTGCCATGTGTCTTATCTAATGTAAGTTTTTTAATTTTTGTGTCAAGTGAGTTAATCAACTACCTTGTAATCCCATGCATATGCATGAATATACTCAAAAGATATACATTAAAATATGCATAGTATAATTCTTACATATATAATTTAAATATTATTGATAATCGTTATTATATATTTTTTTTAACTCTTTAAAAAGTCTTGTAAGAATATTATTAGGAAGAAAATGTAAATTGTCCATTTTTAATTTTTTTTCTTCTATTCATTAATTATAGACTCTTTGGTTTTTATACGCAGTAACTCACTTGGATGGATATTTATGATGTGGTTTCACATTTGACTCCAAAATTAAGAAATAAAATTCTCTCTAAAAATAAATTATTTATGACACATAACGCAAAATTGGACTTCAATTGTAGAATCTTATATATATATATATATATATATATGAGTGTGTGTAAAGTTGAGAGAAAATTCAATTAGATTTCAAATTGTAATTCAATTAGAGTTTAACTTTGTGTCACATGTTTCATCTAATCTAAATTTTTAAATTTTGGTGCCAAGTTAATTAATTCAGTATAAAAATTGGAATTCAATTAGAGTATAATTTTGCGTCAGGTGTCTCATCTAATGTTAGTTTTTTTAATTTTTGTACCAAGTGAATTAATTCAATGTAAAAAACGAGGAATTCACTATAAGTAAACCATAAAAAACCTAATCTCACACGCGCGCGCACACACACACACACACATAAACCAATGCTTAGAAAAAAATTAACTAGATTCAAAATTGAACTTTGCTTTTGTTAACTTTCCAAACAAATTAGATTTTTGTTGTTATTTTTTCCCTGAACTAATGAACATATTTTTTTATACTATTTTTATTCAGATATTTTGTATGCCAAAATCTTGAACGTAACAAATTGTAATTGAGCTGAACGATCTCATGCACCCATCCCCATTCAATTTAGAAGATATTATTAGATGAATTTATTATTTTATTTCATATTATATTTAGTAAAATTTTATGGACAGTAATTATGAATTGATATTGTATATGTAGTATCCAATAGCGATTTTCAAAATTATATACATAATAGAAATGTAATGAGAAACTTGACATAATCAATATCATAAAAATTACAAGAAAAAACTACTTCAGTATCTCTAAATGTTCTGGTTGAACCAATATTTTATATGTTATAAAACTCAACCTAACATCAATAGTACCACTACAATTTATAATTCCGGTACTAATAATATTAATAGAAGTACGCCAAGAGTTCTGTAATTTAACTAATACTTCTGTTGTGTTTAATAGACACATTCAAAATTCAAATTTATCTTCCCTTAACTATCAAATTATCTCTCTCACAGACACATATTGATAAATGCGCACCTAAGTGCAAAGACTTCCCAAAATTTAGGTGCATAATGTAAACTACGAATTGAATTAAAAAAATTTACCAAAAAAAAGAATTAAAATGCATATTCTAAAAATATAATGTGATAAATTTGAAATTAAAAAGAAATATTGGAGATATTTGCTAATAATTATGGAGATTTAAAATCAAATTGAAGTTTGGGCATTTGGGGTGTCGTCTGACTGAAAACGGCATGCCGTCTTTGCGTTTTGCCATTTTGCCATGCCTCACACATATAAATACGGAACACACCTTCAACTTCTTCTTCAACCTCTCGCTCCGGCGAAAAAAATTGCACCAAGAAAGAAACGTTTCAAGAATTTCAGAAAAAACCTTCGCACAAAGATCTTCTCCGAGAAGAAACGCTTTCTAGAGTTTCAGAAAAGTTTAAAGCTCCACACGCAAAATCGGCAAGAATGTTGGTCCAACTTCCTCGCTTGACTAACTCTCTGAGAAACCCCTTCGATGTCGACCAGGCCTATCTCCATCGGAAACTCATCCTCGAGAACCTCAACAAGCCTCGAAAGTAACCATTCCTCTCAATTCATTTTCATTCTTCGTCTATTCTCTGTTTGGTTGCCAAGAAAATCATAGGAAAGTATGGGAAACCAGAATTCTGAATCCTATATTGTTTAAATAATTAATAAAGAACAAGAATAAGAACAAGATAAAATTATATTTTCAAATCTTTTCAAGTGAGTTTAGTACAGTTTGGAAAATTTTACCAAATTTAAGGCACAGGATTTAAAATGTTATGTAATCTTGATTTTCTTTTGCTTTCTTGGCAACCAAACGGAGAGGTAACGCTTTATAGGGTCTATGACATTGATTGCTACGTTCATTTCAAGCATTTCTTTAGTTCTTATTGTTTTATGCTTGATATTATGAAAAATAATTATTTGAATTTTGTACTGTATGATTAGTTCTGCGAGCACAATTGATGAATCTGAACTTGCACGGAAAATTGTATATCAATGGGAAGAAGGTATTTTTCTAAATGCTTATATATTACTCAATATATACATGTGTATATGTATGTATCTTTGTGTAGATGTATTTATTTAGTTCTCATTGAATTTGTTATGATGTTCCTCTGTTAATGCAAATATGTGGAGCAGCTTCTTCTGAAGTTCGACAAGCATATAAACAGTTCATTGTGGCGGTAGTGGAGTTGATTGATGGAGAAGTGCCCTCTGAAGCATTTCGTGAGGTGGCACTCACTGCTTATCGTCTTTTTGGTCCAGTGGAGGAGGACAATGTTGATAGAAATATTGCTGAGAAGAAGTAAGAGTTAGATGTCCTTTTTTATTTTCTATTTTTATGTTCTTTCTGTTCAAATTGAAAATAAAATCACATTATGAAGTGTCATTTGCTATATAGTATGTGGTAAGCGGCATGTTGGTTTAATTATGATTTTCACCAATGAGCTCTAGCTCAAATGACACCTCCTCTATTTATAAGAGCAAGGTGAAGGGTGAGGTTGTTGGTTCAAATTGTGTAATTTACGAATAACACTTAAAACAGAGTTGGTTTAACTATGATTGTCGTGAACTATATTGGTGAAGAATTTGCATAATTTGAGATAAAAATGGTGACACATTAAGCATAAATTGCAGCCCAGAAGTAAAAATTCATAAAAACGGATATTACTTTCCAAATGAAATACACCATGGTGCATGAATAGTCCCCTTCATTTGGTTTATCTTAAATGTAGATTGAGTGTGTAACTTGAGCTAGTAGTGATTACAGTTAGTGATTCTGAAATGCAGGTTGGACTTGCAAAAACTTCTTGGTCACATGGTTTCTGATGCTAACCTGCGGAGAGTTGCCTCTCTAGCTCAAAATCTTTTTAGATTGCAGCCTAGTGACCATGGGCCTCCACTTGTTTCAGAGTGGCATGTAAATGGGAGTGGTGATGATATAGAATTTGGAGCTGACCTCGTTTTTCAAGCACCTGCTCGGTTTCTGGTAGATGTTTCTTTGGAGGATGGGGAATTATTGGGTGAGGAAAGGACTGTACCTTCTTTGTTTCATGAAGGCTGGTATGAACATGACAGCTCTCCACATTACCCTTCTGCTTCTGATGGGGGAAACTATAATTTGAGTTGGTTAAGAGATGCATGTGACCGGATAGTTGGGGGAAGTACTTCCCTGCTTTCACGCGACGAACTGGCGATGGCCATTTGCCGGGTGCTTGATTCAGAAAAACCTGGCGAGGCGGTATCAATAATTATTCTTATTTTGGCTTTACGAGTGTAGTTTTTGATCATGCATGTGAAGAAAATAGGTTTTTGACGATTTAAAATATCTTTATCTTGAATTTTTGTGAAGATTGCTGGTGATTTGTTGGATCTTGTTGGGGATGGTGCATTCGAGACTGTTCAAGAACTTGTATTGGTAAGAATATGAACTGTTCTTATTGATTCATGAATTTATCTTGCAACATCTGTCCCCCCATCAAAAGAAATTCATATTGCAATAGTCTTGAACAATGGATGGCATAATGTTGAAATTTAATCTGGAATTTTCCTGATGGTGGTTTAAATATTCTTTCTTTTTCCAGCATCGGAAGGAACTTGTTGATGCTATCCATCATGGTAAGCTTGTACTGAAATCTGAAAAAACGACTTCGAATACACAATCAAGAATGCCGAGTTATGGCACTCAGGTACCATCTCAATTTTGAATGAAAGAAATCTATCAAATCTCTGTGTGAAGAGAAAAAGATGTTCTTATTGATCTATAATTCATTGAAAGGTTAGATTTGTCATCAATTCTTTGCTTCCACTTCTGTTTTAGGTTACGGTTCAAACAGAGTCTGAAAGGCAAATTGATAAACTTCGGCGCAAGGAGGAAAAAAGGCATAGACGAGGAACAGAATATGGGGTTGAGAGTGACTTGTCTGCTGCAAATTTTTCTTCTTTACTTCAAGCAAGTGAAAGGAAAAGTCCATTTGATGATCTGATTGGATCTGGCCCAGGACCCCTCTCACTAGCAGTTACTGCTCTTCCTCAAGGAACTGTCAGGAAGCATTATAAGGGCTATGAGGAGGTCATCATCCCCCCATTGCCAACTGCAGAAATGAAACCTGGAGAGAAACTGGTACCTCTCTTTTGTTGTGTTATACATTCATATTCATCATAGTAAATCATCAATATCTTTTTATTGGGTGATCTCTTGTCCTTTGTGCTTTAAATTGATGACTTTGAGACACTAATTGATAAGAGAGCAAGATTCTGGGAAAAGAAAAAGATAGAACATTTTAAGGTACATGGGAAGATTTGATAATGAGCAAGTTGTGTGGCAAATTGCTGTAAGTAAGAAAAAATCTGGTTGAGATATGCTTGTTATTATTCTTACTGTACAATACTAAGGTGTTTGTTGTTTGTATGTGTGTGTATATACATATAATTTTTAAAGAATTTGTCTAAAACCAAAATCTATTATGTTCACTTAATACCTTTTTAATCCTGTTTGCCTGTTTGCATGGTGCTCTCTCTCTTTCTCTCTCTTGCTGTGTCTTTTTGACACTTTGAGATTCTATATTTCTACTGGAAGTAGTTGCAACCAAATCTGCATTTGAATTAATGTAATGTGATTTGATATGGGAAAAGTTTTTTCATTGATTTGTGGCATTGATAAGCACTTGATTTATCATTATTTTACTTGTCATTATGGGCCAAGTGTTTGGATAATTATGATAAAACACGTCAATCATTTCCTGTTCTGTATAACACTATAGCTTACTCATATCATATGACATTGGTACTGGATGAGTATAAAATCTTCCTTGTGAGTTTTTTTTTATAGGTAATAAGACTTTTATTGAAAAATTGAACATCATGTTCACGATGGTGAACACTTTGAACAATGAAACAAATACAAGAAGATCAAGAGCTAAAAGAAATAGAAACTAAAAAATCAGCTACAGCAGTACAATTCATACACCCCCAAATACGAGCCCAAAGAAACAAAGTACGAAAAAGTAAACATTTTATGTGTTCCAAAGTTCTCGCCTTGTCTTCAAAAAATCTTCCTTGTGAGTTGTAAAATGATTGTTGGGGGAGGGAGGCATTATCAGAGGATACAGTGAAAAGAAGGAATCCCTTTGTATGCATCAGATCTGGACCTCTGAATTTTAACTTCTTAGAGCATGACCCTACAATACACAGAGCCCCTTATGGGATATAAATGGCATCACTTTATGAATATGCAGATTCTTTAGTAAAGAATTAAAGATTGGCACACTTTGTTAAGAAGCGCAGTCAAGAGCAAAAATTGCTGTGCAATTTCTACATTTCGTAATAAAAATCATAAGAAATTAACTGCCAAGAGTCTTGTCACTCAATGGCATTGTTTGGTCTCCTTTAAAAGTTTTAAACCCCCCTCCCCACTTGTTGTAACAATTGAATTATCAAAAAATTATAAGAAACTGACTATTGCCATTTGTGACAGCACTAAAATATTGTCTGACCTGACTTGTTTACCTTATAGAAACTTCCCCTTTTCTTTTCTCTTTGACATTAACTGAAGACAAAGGCTTAAAGATATAAATGATTAATTTACACTAGTCAATGAGCTCTAGCTCAAATAGCACTTCCTCCTCCCACAATAATGGTATGGAGCCCACAATAATGGGATGGAGGGTGGGGTTGTGGGATCAAGATCCAGCAGGTGTGTGTAAAACAAAAAAAAAAAAAAAAAAAAAATGTGATAAATTTGAAATTAAAAAGAAATATTGGAGATATTTGCTAATAATTATGGAGATTTAAAATCAAATTGAAGTTTGGGCATTTGGGGTGTCGTCTGACTGAAAACGGCATGCCGTCTTTGCGTTTTGCCGTTTTGCCATGCCTCACACATATAAATACGGAACACACCTTCAACTTCTTCTTCAACCTCTCGCTCCGGCGAAAAAAATTGCACCAAGAAAGAAACGTTTCAAGAATTTCAGAAAAAACCTTCGCACAAAGATCTTCTCCGAGAAGAAACGCTTTCTAGAGTTTCAGAAAAGTTTAAAGCTCCACACGCAAAATCGGCAAGAATGTTGGTCCAACTTCCTCGCTTGACTAACTCTCTGAGAAACCCCTTCGATGTCGACCAGGCCTATCTCCATCGGAAACTCATCCTCGAGAACCTCAACAAGCCTCGAAAGTAACCATTCCTCTCAATTCATTTTCATTCTTCGTCTATTCTCTGTTTGGTTGCCAAGAAAATCATAGGAAAGTATGGGAAACCAGAATTCTGAATCCTATATTGTTTAAATAATTAATAAAGAACAAGAATAAGAACAAGATAAAATTATATTTTCAAATCTTTTCAAGTGAGTTTAGTACAGTTTGGAAAATTTTACCAAATTTAAGGCACAGGATTTAAAATGTTATGTAATCTTGATTTTCTTTTGCTTTCTTGGCAACCAAACGGAGAGGTAACGCTTTATAGGGTCTATGACATTGATTGCTACGTTCATTTCAAGCATTTCTTTAGTTCTTATTGTTTTATGCTTGATATTATGAAAAATAATTATTTGAATTTTGTACTGTATGATTAGTTCTGCGAGCACAATTGATGAATCTGAACTTGCACGGAAAATTGTATATCAATGGGAAGAAGGTATTTTTCTAAATGCTTATATATTACTCAATATATACATGTGTATATGTATGTATCTTTGTGTAGATGTATTTATTTAGTTCTCATTGAATTTGTTATGATGTTCCTCTGTTAATGCAAATATGTGGAGCAGCTTCTTCTGAAGTTCGACAAGCATATAAACAGTTCATTGTGGCGGTAGTGGAGTTGATTGATGGAGAAGTGCCCTCTGAAGCATTTCGTGAGGTGGCACTCACTGCTTATCGTCTTTTTGGTCCAGTGGAGGAGGACAATGTTGATAGAAATATTGCTGAGAAGAAGTAAGAGTTAGATGTCCTTTTTTATTTTCTATTTTTATGTTCTTTCTGTTCAAATTGAAAATAAAATCACATTATGAAGTGTCATTTGCTATATAGTATGTGGTAAGCGGCATGTTGGTTTAATTATGATTTTCACCAATGAGCTCTAGCTCAAATGACACCTCCTCTATTTATAAGAGCAAGGTGAAGGGTGAGGTTGTTGGTTCAAATTGTGTAATTTACGAATAACACTTAAAACAGAGTTGGTTTAACTATGATTGTCGTGAACTATATTGGTGAAGAATTTGCATAATTTGAGATAAAAATGGTGACACATTAAGCATAAATTGCAGCCCAGAAGTAAAAATTCATAAAAACGGATATTACTTTCCAAATGAAATACACCATGGTGCATGAATAGTCCCCTTCATTTGGTTTATCTTAAATGTAGATTGAGTGTGTAACTTGAGCTAGTAGTGATTACAGTTAGTGATTCTGAAATGCAGGTTGGACTTGCAAAAACTTCTTGGTCACATGGTTTCTGATGCTAACCTGCGGAGAGTTGCCTCTCTAGCTCAAAATCTTTTTAGATTGCAGCCTAGTGACCATGGGCCTCCACTTGTTTCAGAGTGGCATGTAAATGGGAGTGGTGATGATATAGAATTTGGAGCTGACCTCGTTTTTCAAGCACCTGCTCGGTTTCTGGTAGATGTTTCTTTGGAGGATGGGGAATTATTGGGTGAGGAAAGGACTGTACCTTCTTTGTTTCATGAAGGCTGGTATGAACATGACAGCTCTCCACATTACCCTTCTGCTTCTGATGGGGGAAACTATAATTTGAGTTGGTTAAGAGATGCATGTGACCGGATAGTTGGGGGAAGTACTTCCCTGCTTTCACGCGACGAACTGGCGATGGCCATTTGCCGGGTGCTTGATTCAGAAAAACCTGGGGAGGCGGTATCAATAATTATTCTTATTTTGGCTTTACGAGTGTAGTTTTTGATCATGCATGTGAAGAAAATAGGTTTTTGACGATTTAAAATATCTTTATCTTGAATTTTTGTGAAGATTGCTGGTGATTTGTTGGATCTTGTTGGGGATGGTGCATTCGAGACTGTTCAAGAACTTGTATTGGTAAGAATATGAACTGTTCTTATTGATTCATGAATTTATCTTGCAACATCTGTCCCCCCATCAAAAGAAATTCATATTGCAATAGTCTTGAACAATGGATGGCATAATGTTGAAATTTAATCTGGAATTTTCCTGATGGTGGTTTAAATATTCTTTCTTTTTCCAGCATCGGAAGGAACTTGTTGATGCTATCCATCATGGTAAGCTTGTACTGAAATCTGAAAAAACGACTTCGAATACACAATCAAGAATGCCGAGTTATGGCACTCAGGTACCATCTCAATTTTGAATGAAAGAAATCTATCAAATCTCTGTGTGAAGAGAAAAAGATGTTCTTATTGATCTATAATTCATTGAAAGGTTAGATTTGTCATCAATTCTTTGCTTCCACTTCTGTTTTAGGTTACGGTTCAAACAGAGTCTGAAAGGCAAATTGATAAACTTCGGCGCAAGGAGGAAAAAAGGCATAGACGAGGAACAGAATATGGGGTTGAGAGTGACTTGTCTGCTGCAAATTTTTCTTCTTTACTTCAAGCAAGTGAAAGGAAAAGTCCATTTGATGATCTGATTGGATCTGGCCCAGGACCCCTCTCACTAGCAGTTACTGCTCTTCCTCAAGGAACTGTCAGGAAGCATTATAAGGGCTATGAGGAGGTCATCATCCCCCCATTGCCAACTGCAGAAATGAAACCTGGAGAGAAACTGGTACCTCTCTTTTGTTGTGTTATACATTCATATTCATCATAGTAAATCATCAATATCTTTTTATTGGGTGATCTCTTGTCCTTTGTGCTTTAAATTGATGACTTTGAGACACTAATTGATAAGAGAGCAAGATTCTGGGAAAAGAAAAAGATAGAACATTTTAAGGTACATGGGAAGATTTGATAATGAGCAAGTTGTGTGGCAAATTGCTGTAAGTAAGAAAAAATCTGGTTGAGATATGCTTGTTATTATTCTTACTGTACAATACTAAGGTGTTTGTTGTTTGTATGTGTGTGTATATACATATAATTTTTAAAGAATTTGTCTAAAACCAAAATCTATTATGTTCACTTAATACCTTTTTAATCCTGTTTGCCTGTTTGCATGGTGCTCTCTCTCTTTCTCTCTCTTGCTGTGTCTTTTTGACACTTTGAGATTCTATATTTCTACTGGAAGTAGTTGCAACCAAATCTGCATTTGAATTAATGTAATGTGATTTGATATGGGAAAAGTTTTTTCATTGATTTGTGGCATTGATAAGCACTTGATTTATCATTATTTTACTTGTCATTATGGGCCAAGTGTTTGGATAATTATGATAAAACACGTCAATCATTTCCTGTTCTGTATAACACTATAGCTTACTCATATCATATGACATTGGTACTGGATGAGTATAAAATCTTCCTTGTGAGTTTTTTTTTATAGGTAATAAGACTTTTATTGAAAAATTGAACATCATGTTCACGATGGTGAACACTTTGAACAATGAAACAAATACAAGAAGATCAAGAGCTAAAAGAAATAGAAACTAAAAAATCAGCTACAGCAGTACAATTCATACACCCCCAAATACGAGCCCAAAGAAACAAAGTACGAAAAAGTAAACATTTTATGTGTTCCAAAGTTCTCGCCTTGTCTTCAAAAAATCTTCCTTGTGAGTTGTAAAATGATTGTTGGGGGAGGGAGGCATTATCAGAGGATACAGTGAAAAGAAGGAATCCCTTTGTATGCATCAGATCTGGACCTCTGAATTTTAACTTCTTAGAGCATGACCCTACAATACACAGAGCCCCTTATGGGATATAAATGGCATCACTTTATGAATATGCAGATTCTTTAGTAAAGAATTAAAGATTGGCACACTTTGTTAAGAAGCGCAGTCAAGAGCAAAAATTGCTGTGCAATTTCTACATTTCGTAATAAAAATCATAAGAAATTAACTGCCAAGAGTCTTGTCACTCAATGGCATTGTTTGGTCTCCTTTAAAAGTTTTAAACCCCCCTCCCCACTTGTTGTAACAATTGAATTATCAAAAAATTATAAGAAACTGACTATTGCCATTTGTGACAGCACTAAAATATTGTCTGACCTGACTTGTTTACCTTATAGAAACTTCCCCTTTTCTTTTCTCTTTGACATTAACTGAAGACAAAGGCTTAAAGATATAAATGATTAATTTACACTAGTCAATGAGCTCTAGCTCAAATAGCACTTCCTCCTCCCACAATAATGGTATGGAGCCCACAATAATGGGATGGAGGGTGGGGTTGTGGGATCAAGATCCAGCAGGTGTGTGTAAAACAAAAAAAAAAAAAAAAAACTTATTAATTTACACTACTTTTCATCCATAAGCTTGTAGAAACTACTCTCTTTTGGAGAACTTTATGTAAGATAGAATGCTTTGTTGCCTTGCAATGATCATTTGACCATATTTCGTTGCAGCATAGAGATTGTGACAAATTAGAGTTCTCTTTCTGGATAAGTCTATCTTGCTGGTTTTAATAACCAATTGGGTTGCTATTGCTACTCTATTATTACTTCTAGTTGTCATTTGTTCATGTTGATTTTTCTCTTCATTTTGTGTAAAACTATCGTATGCTGTCAGATTGAGATAAAGGAATTAGATGACTTTGCACAAGCTGCTTTTCGTGGCTACAAATCTCTGAACCGCATCCAGAGCCGGATATTTCAAACAGTTTATTACACTAATGAGAATATACTAGTGAGTCATCGAATTTTAGTAACAGGAACACCTTATTAGTAAAAGCGCTGCTTTTAATATTTCTGAAGTGTTCGTATACTTGCAGGTTTGTGCTCCAACAGGAGCTGGCAAAACAAATATTGCTATGATTTCTATTCTACATGAGGTGTGCAATCAGTTAGCTGTACCTTGATTACTCTACTATTTTGGGGTTTTAGATTTTGTTATTCTTTACACTTTGAGGTGGAAGTAAAATACAATTTTGGTTTTATAATAATATGTGATTCCTTGAGCACATTGTGCCGTTATATGGAAGAGGTCTATGATTTTGTATGAGCTGAGGAGTAAATACATCCAATATTTTTATAGATATCCCTCTTATTTTCACTTATTTTTTTTTAATTGATATAAAGGCATGCCTTTTGTCACATATGCATATGTAAAATTTTATGCTCTATATAAATGAGTAAAATTCAGTTTTTGACTGTTTAAGATTATTTTTAACTTATTGGTGATATTATGATATTTAAAGTTCTTCTTAGGTGTGATACATGAAATATTTTTGAACTCAAATTTAAACTTAAATGATAGAAATGATACTGGCAGTGTCTGTTGTAGTTTCTGAAATTCAGATGTATGAGTGAGTGTTATGATTTATTTCAGATTGGTCAGCACTTCAAGGATGGTTACTTGCATAAAAAAGAGTTTAAGATAGTTTATGTTGCTCCTATGAAGGTAAAACCAACCCATACATTACTCTTCCCCCCCCCCCCCCCCCCCCCCCCTCTCTCTTTCCTTCCCCTTTTTCTAAATTTTTTTTTTTTGAGGGATGGGAGGGAAGGGGCCTCAGTAACCGTGATTGATAGGTTATTTCTGGTCATGTATTTCTAGGCATTAGCTGCAGAGGTCACTTCAACATTTAGTCACCGTTTATCTCCACTGAACATGACTGTGAGAGAACTTACTGGAGACATGCAACTTTCAAAGAACGAACTTGAAGAAACTCAGGTTGCTTGTTTTTTCTTTTAAAGGCATGCTTAAGGGTGCTTTGGAGACATGCGTGGTGGAACTAATGGTTTACTAATTGCTTGTCAATCAGATGATAGTGACAACACCTGAAAAGTGGGATGTCATTACGCGCAAGAGTAGTGACATGTCACTTTCAATGCTGGTGAAGCTCTTAATTATCGATGAAGTGCATCTCTTGAATGACGATAGAGGCCCTGTAATAGAGGCACTTGTTGCTCGGACCCTCCGTCAGGTAAAGATTTAGTAGATCATCATTTCTTCTCATTGTTGTAAGTAATCACTTTCATCAATGGAAGTTAAATGGATTTGTTCCACTGTAATATATTGTTCATTATCACTCTCAGGCCTTAGCTTTAGATTACTTTTTTTAACATCATATAAATTTTATGCCCTCCTTTACTTGTGCCTCTTTTACCAGCTTGGAGAAGTCAGATACTTATGTATGTTATAATTTGATCAAGCGTTAATCCTTCTTTCCTTTCCTTTGTTGTTTTTTTGGTGGGCCACAAGTTTTTCCATTAAAATTTTTACACATCTGGTCCTGAACCTGTAGAGAGTACCAGAAAGGTTTTGATAGGTTGACAGTTGGTGTAGAACACTGTAATTTATGTGACCACCATCTATTAATGGAAGAATAATTTAAAGGACATTGCATAGAGTTGAGAGTGTGATGGATCAATAGAGATTTTTTATTTATTTTTTGATATGTAATAAAACTTTTATTAGAAATCAAAAAGTAGAAACTGGTACACAGGATATGTACAAAGAGGACAATAGGCTAAGCACCAAAAGAACAAGAATCAAGCATCCAAAACATGTTATCAATAGAAAACAGAGACGAAGCATTCATCCACTGAAATAAAGATTTGAGTCTTAAGATCATGTACTGATTTCTCGTCCCTCAAAGGTCCATGCGTTTCTTTCACACCATAGGCACCATATGAGACAATGGGGATTCGTCGATTGATGCTCCAAATCATGACTTTTGGGTCCACGCAGCCTGCGGTTCCAGCTTTTTAGGAGATCCTCCACCCCTTCTGGCTCTACATAACTCTGAACAATGCGAAAATCATGCCCTACAACTCATAAGCAATAGGGGAGTGAAGAAGTATATGAATTACAGTTTCCCCGGCTGATTTACACAAACATCACATCAACACCAATAGATTATTTTTATTGGTCAATTGGATTTTATTTTAGGACTTAATTGGTTAATTAAGTTATTAATATTATATTTAATTTCTAGAGTTGAGGTTATTTTTGTAGTCCTAGTAGTTATTTTATTTATTTATTTTTTTTGGGAGCTCAAAAACCCTAGTAGTCTATATAAGCATGTTACTCAACATTCGGCTACCACATGACAATCCAAAAGCAATCCTAATGCACAACAAAACCAAAACTGATACAACAACAACAATAACAATAACAAAGTTCAGAATGAGTGTGGCATGAAGAGATTTTTCGAGTTTGGGGGCAGCATAAGATAAACATTGAGTAACATCATATAGATTATTGGATCTTCTTGTGGAAAGTGCATTTGTGAAAATCTGAAGAAAGTGATTTTGGTACCAAAAAACCTTTGTTTTGTCATGTTTTACACTGGATAATTGTATTGAGAGTATTGGATCTTGTTGGGAATGGTGCGTTGTAGAAGATTAGGGCACCGCAAAATGCCTTAAATGCCGTATCTTATAAGATTGAATCAATTGACTGTTCCAATTATTTACATTTTCTTTTTGTAATACTCTTTCCAATTGCACAGACAAAAAAGAAAAAGAAAAAGAAAAAGAAAAAGAAAAAGAAAAAGAATTCAGTTAGTCCTATAAAGTTTAGATTTGTATCTCCAGTAACTTGTGACTGGGTGGATCATTAACTATTTTAGTGGAAAAATCTGCAATTTTTACTTGTTCTTATTGACAGACAAGTTTCACCCAACCTGATGATGTGTATGACTAAATGTCTCGGTGATGCCATGTGGATCAATATGTCAGTTTTGCAAAAGTATTTGGTTTTTGTATCATACTTTGGAAATTTAGTAGTTGTAAAATAATTGGTTGTAATTCTATGTACTTGCTTGTATTTTTTTTTTCTCTTACAGGTGGAGTCATCACAAACAATGATACGTATCGTGGGGCTTTCAGCCACCCTACCAAATTATTTGGAGGTTTTTTGGCCATATAATTCTTACTTATAATTTCCTTCTCGTTAGCCTGTAGGGGCTAAATTTGAACCTCATTTGCATTTCGCTTTTTAATATGGATTCTATCTCTTCTGTGAACACCCAGGTGGCACAATTTCTGAGAGTGAATCCAGAGGCAGGACTCTTCTTCTTTGATTCTAGTTATCGTCCTGTGCCTCTTGCTCAACAATATGTTGGAATTAGTGAGCAGAACTATTTAGCTCGCAATGAATTGCTGAATGAGATTTGCTATAAAAAGGTTTGTGCTTTCAATCTTGGCTAATGTGAGTGTAATTTGTTGAAATGTCAATATATTAGTTTATGATACTTTTTGTGCCAGATTGTTGATTCATTAAGGCAAGGTCATCAGGCAATGGTGTTTGTTCATTCACGTAAGGACACAGCAAAAACAGCTCAGAAATTGGTATACCCTTCTACTTTCCAATTAAATGTAATCAATTTGGATGTATTTTTGCCTTGAACTCCTTTTTATGCAGGTTTCCATTAATAATGTTGTTATCACTACATTAGCTTGTTATTAAGAAAGCTTTTGTGATGAGGATACCAAAATTAGTGACCATTTGGATTTGAATCACCAAATTTAGTGCTAATTGGATTGTGGAAGGCTGATGAGGATGGGATTTTAATGTAGTTATATTTCCCAGTGAAAGGCTGGCAGAAGCAGGTCCTCTCTAGCTATGTGGGAATTTTTAGACTTCATTTCTGGGCTAGTTTTGACGAAGGTTTTTATTGATGGGTGGGCGATTCATGCGGTCCAACAATCAGGAAGTTCCTTCCATATCGAGATTGGATTGATTTCTGGTTTCATAAGATTGGGAAGTACATTTTACCTCCTTAGCTCAAAGCTTGCTTCCTACTACACTTTGGACCATTTTCCTATCTTGCTTGAAAATGGGAGTTTCAAGGGGGGTAAGTCTCACTTTTAAGTTCGAAAATATGTGGCTGAGGTCAGATGTGTTTGTGTAGAAGGTGAAGCAGTGGTGGGAGAATCATCATTACCGAGGTTCTGAAAGCTTCGTTTAGGAGTTTATAAGGGAATGAAATAGAATGATCATAAGAGAATGAAAATGAATGTATTTAAGCAAGGGAAATGAATGGAAAAGAATGGAATGGAATGAAATTAAGTAACCTTGATTGAATGTTTTAAAATAAAGGAATGAAAATAAATGGAATGTAAGTAATATTGTTTGGGAGTAATATAGAGGAAATTTTATGATAATATTACTATTAGACTCCTATTTTAAAATAAAGGGTTGAATATGTAGGGGTATTTTGGGAGTTTTAGTAAAAAAATTTATTAAATCTAATTCCATTATTTCCCATTCCTCCTAATTTCAGGGAAATGAAAATTTGAGATTTTAAGGGAATAGAGAGGAATGAGTGTTCCCTCTTACCCATTCCATTCCCTCCCACTTAAACTCTCAAACAAGGGAAGAGAAGAATATTATAACATTTTTATTTTTCATTCATTTTCATTCCATTCCATTTCCTCCTCCCAAACGAGGGCTAAGTTTTGTACTTTGTCAAAATTAAGAGCTGTGAAGCAAGTCCTAAATTTGATGGAACAAAGACAAATTTGGAGATGTGGGTGTTTGGAAGAAAGAGTTGCTAAGGGAGGTTAAGGAATTGGATGTGAAAGAGGAGATGAGAGCTTTATTTGTGGAGGAAAAATCCAAATGGGAGTTGAGTGGAGGTGAGTTACAATAAATCATGTTGATTGAGGAGGTAAGTTGGAGATTGAAGTCAAGAGTTTTGCGGCTTAGGGAAGAGGACCGCAATGCTAAAATTTACATGTAGAGGAGAAAACTATTATGGATTAAGAAGAAATTAGAGAGGGCATTGTATTTTACAAACATGTATAATATTAGTGCTCATTTGAATTTGAATCACCAAATTTAATGTTTATTTGAATTTGAATTTTCATTAATGTTTTGTTATGATTGAGGATTGTGTGGGATTATGTTATTTTCCTAATTGATGTTTATGGGTATTATGTGTGTCTATGATGGGGCAATCTTATTTGAAGTTTATCAGTGTGTTCTATGCTTACACTAATCTTTTTTATGGCATGTTGAACAGGTTGAACTTGGCCGAAAATTTGATGATCTTGATCTCTTTAGCAATGATAAACATTCACAGTTTGACTTAATCAAGGCAGGGAACTTAATGCTTCGTTTTCTTTGGTTGTTCTTAGGACCTTTTTCTCTTTTTGTTCTTAGATTTTCCTTTATGCTTTTCAGAGGGAAGTAGTTAAGTCTAGAAACAAAGATCTTGTTGAACTTTTCGAATATGGAATTGGTGTTCATCATGCCGGGATGCTACGTGCTGATAGAGGTTTGACTGAGCGGCTTTTCTCTGATGGACTCTTGAAGGTAAAGCTCATTCAATTTTCACTTATAGTTCAGTACTTTTGGATTTTTACTGACATATTTGCGCATTTTTATAATTTGCTGCTTTAGGTACTTGTTTGTACAGCAACTTTGGCATGGGGTGTAAATTTGCCTGCTCACACTGTTGTGATCAAGGTTTGTGGTAATTGTTTTATTTGTTCATTGCAAGGGTTCTCTGTTTAACTGTTGCATCAGTGCAATTTAAGTAATCTATTTTCTAATTGCATAACCAAAGACAAGTGGATAATAGGCTAGTAGGAATAAAGTTTTACATTATCCTCAATATCAATTATTTTACTTCTAAGTCTGTCTATTCTTTGCTTGGTCAAACTTTTCTACTTCTTCTTTTACATGTTTTTGGAATAATAGACGAATTGGGTCGTGCTTTCAACCCTCCCTGCTGTAAAGTTTGAGCACATTTTTTTTTTTTAATTAAGGATTTTTNTAATGAAAAATATATTAAAATTTAAAAAAGAAGTGTTGCCTGAGTATACAGGAAGTATACATTAGAGACAAAGTACAATCCAGTGCATAAAGTACAAGAGTCCATTAAACCATGAACAAAAAAAAAAAAAGAACGAAATCCTAACACTGCAACTCAGTCCAAAAGGGTCTCAATGAAGAAAAGTTTAAGATCTGGAACTGTTTTTTTTTTTTTTTTGAATCCTCAAAGTGCCAGTTATTTCTCTCCCACCAAATGCACCACATCAAAAAATGAGGGACAACCATCCAAATAGCACCATTCTGATGTCGCCTAAAGTTTCCTTGCCAACAAGCCAAAAGCTCAACCATTGTCTTTGGCAAAACCCAACTTTGGCATAACCCAATGAATGCCAAACAAGGTGAACACCATAGACTATAAGTCAGAAGCAAATCGGACAATGGATAAGGAGGTGGTCTACTAATTCCCTGTTTCTCATATACAACACCAATCTAAAATCCAAAATTTCCGTTTCCGTAAATTATCAATTGTCAAAATATTCCCTAAAGTTACAATCCAAAAAAAAAAAAAAAAAAAAAAAAAAAAAAAACCTCTAGGAGGGATCTTAGGCTTCCAAATAGTCTTCCAAGGGAAGGATGGTCTATTCTTTTTGTCAATATCTGGTAATACTATTGAACCTCAAAACCTCTTCTCTTAGCAGGCATCCAGCAAATATTATCTTCCCCAACTCCCCTCAAAGAGACTCCATAAATACTATCCATGAAATTGGATAAAGACTCCAATTCTCAATCCTGAATTGCTCTTACAAAATTCAAATCCCAAAAAAGAACACCATTTGGGAATTTCATTAGATCAGCCACATAAGCCTCCTTATTTCGACTTATAGTGAATAATTCTAGATAGCACATTCTCAAAGGGGTGTCCCCACACCAAATGTCCTGCCAAAATTTAACAGTAGACCCAACCCCAACCTCAAACTGGATGTGACGAGAGAAAGAAGGCCAGTCATGGCTAATGGACTTCCACAACACTCACTCCATAAGGATCAGTTATAGGAAGAGAGCACCAACCTCCCCCTTTACAACCATACTTAATCCCTATCACTCTCCTCCGCAAAGCCTGTCGCCCATTCCTAAATCTCCTTAGCCATTTTCCAAATAGTGCTTTATTAAAAATTTTTAAACTTCTAATAGCCAAGCCCCCAGATTGAAGAGGAGCACAAACTGTAGCCCACTTCACCAAGTGAGTTTTTTTATCATCCCCCATACCACTCCAAAGAATGTTTTGTTGAAGTTGTTCAATACGGTTTGCAACCTCCACCGGGATAGGAAAAAGAGAGGAAATAAGTTGTATATTAGATAAAGTACTCTTAATTAAAGTACACATGCTGCAACTGAGATGACTTTCTTTTTGTTCAGCTTGTTGAAAACTTTGACTTGCCAGTTTTAGCAAGCAGATGCATGGCTCTGTCTAGCAGTGTGCTGAAACTGAAATTTGCATGTGCTATTACGGTTGTTTGTTACCAATAGGATCCCTTTTTCAATTCAGTTGGTTTATTTTGCATCTTTGCATAACAAGAGGACCCTTTCTTTGAAACACTTAAATGAAGTGTCGCCCCATTAAGAGAAAAGCTAGAATGAAAAGTGGTAACTTTGATGGAAATTTATGAAAGTACTAATGTTCAAAACCAATTTTGACTACATTTACTGATTTACACACACACACACACACACAAAATGTGTGCGCACACGTGTATACTTGCAAATGTTATTGGTTATGAATATATTAGCACTTGTAGCCTGATAAGTCTCATATAATTTTCACGTTTGTCCTCTTATGTTGCCATCTGCGTGGTGTCATCCTTCAGGGGACACAATTATATGATCCGAAGGCTGGTGGGTGGCGAGATCTAGGCATGCTTGATGTTATGCAGGTAAGACCTGAAGTTTTCTGTTGGAAATACATATAAAAACAAGTTCATTTAATATACAGCTGCGGTTGTTGATTTACTGTGTAGCTGTTTTTACTGATCACATTGATATATTTGTTTTAGATCTTTGGACGGGCTGGTAGACCTCAATTTGACAAAAGTGGTGAAGGCATCATCATCACATCCCATGACAAACTAGCCTACTATTTGCGGTTGCTGACGAGTCAACTCCCCATTGAAAGCCAGGTTATATGTCGTTTAACTGATTTTAAAAGATTAAAACATTTCATTAGAGATGTATGCTGTATTTTTAATGTTCATCAGAGCTGGGTCACTTAAGGAATAATTAACTCCAAAACCATATCTGAAGGTTACTTTCCTTGGGTGTTGAAAACAATTGCGACACCATTATGTGAAAATTTGGACCATGGTTAACTTAAAGTTCAAAAGCTTCGCCCTTATCATCTATTACATAGGACTATATCTATATGGTTGTTGAATTTCTTCAAGGAAGCTACACATGCACATTAAAAAGAACTCTAGTGGGTATAGTTGGGGAGTTATGGAGAAGGATGTTTTAGATTTCTTCGAGGAAGTTCATGCTTCTTGTTGCTTTGTGTGCGTTTGGCAATTGCTTATTTGCTTTTTGTCTTAGCTTGTTTGCAAATAGTCTTAACTTTTAGCCTTTTGGAAATAAACCAGCTTTTAGCTTTTTTTTTTTTTTTTTTTTTTTTTTTTTTTTTTTTTTTTTTTTTTTTTTTTTTTTTCACACATTTAACATAAAAGTTACCAAAAACTATATATTTTTTTATAAACACTATGCAAATAAGCTATTGCCAAATGGACTTGAGAAAGATTTCATTGCTTATTTATTTATTTTTTGAGCAAAGATTTCATTGCTTAATTAGCACTAGATCAGGAAATAACATTATGCTTCTTGCTTTTTCAAGTGATCAAACTGCCCCTAGAAAGGTACAATATCCAGTAGTAGATCTCCTTTTTGAGGGTGATCTTACCCAATTTAAATTTGTGAATGCTTCCACACATAAATGACCATTTTCTTTATACAAAAATCAGTGGCTTGGATGTGCTTTGAGATACTTCACAATCCTATGGGTTTTCTAGTTTGCTCAACTAGTGAAGTCTTTTGTCATCGAAAAAAAGATATGGGATTCGAACTCGTTTACACCAAAAACCAATTGGTGTCTTGGCCTAATGATAAAGAGCAATCACCGTGGAGCATATGCAATAGGTTGAAATTCTATTATATATATAATTAATATATATATATATTATATATTAATTATATATATAAAGATACTTCACAATCTTGAGAATTGCCTCCCAATGTGAGAAATGAGGAACAACCATTTACTAAATTTCAACACTAATTGCAAAGGATATAGCTAGACGAGTGATGGTGAGATAATTCAACTTACCAACTAGATGACGGCGGCGCTTAGGATTGGATAACAACTTCCCCAAATCCACATAAAGTTGACATTAGGATCCATAGGCATTTGTACAAGTTTATAGCCTAACAAACCTGTTTCTTCTGAAATGTCTTAACACATATTTTCGCTGTGAGAAAATAATTCCTTCTTTAGATTGCACCATCTCAATGCCCAAGTAGTAGCACAACTTTACTAAATCCTTAGTGCAAAACAAGTTTTGAACGAATGTCTTCCAACTTGTTAATTTCCTTCTTGTCCTCACTAGTGATAATTATGCAATCAACATACACAATTAACGAGATCTTTCCTCTTTCAAAGGTATAAGAGAAGATAGAGTGATTAGATTGGTAATGATGCGATTTAAATTTGATCACTGCTTCACTGAACTTACCAAAACAAGCTTGAGAGATTGCTTAAGGCCATGTATGGCTTTATGAAGTCTGTACACCTTACCTGACTTCCCCCGAGCAACAAAGCCAGGTGGTTGAATGTTGTACTATGTTGGGGTACCTTGTAACTCTTTGGTTGATTTCATGGATCTCTAAATCTACGATTGTACTTCCCCCACACCACCCCCCCCCCAACTATGTTGGGGTACCTTGTAACTCTTTGGTTGATTTCATGGATCTCTAAATCTACGATTGTACTTCCCCCACACCACCCCCCCCCCTCTCCCCCCAAAAAAAAGAAAAAAATCTAGTGGGTACTGAAGTTTTAAACATTTATGCTTATTCTACACCTAAATGTGTTTGAAACAAAAATAGAAACCATAATAATAATTTATTGAGTTTAGAGTGTTGTTGTTTATGATCTGAGTTACTAGGATAAGATGTAATAGAATAGAAGTGATAGAAGGGTTGGGCTTTATGCAAAATTTTGTTAATTTACTTAGTTAAGTTATCTCTATTATGCCTCATTCTCTCTCGTAGGATTTATGCACAAACAAGATGTTGAAAACAGCCCCCTTTTTGGTTGGTATAGTTTGGGCAAATTTCATGATGAAGTAAAGGTGTTAATCAGACTGGAAAAAGGAAACTTTTCACAAACTATATTTATCATTAGACCCCCTTTTTTTTTTCCAAGCTAGTGCAAAGTGAGATTTTAAGTTCATAAATTGTTTGTAAGAGCAGGAATTAGAAGGAGATAGATAATACATTTGGTGTTTCATTATTTCAGATTAATTATTCGGCGATGCTGCAATTCATATGTTTTTTATTTCCCTATACTGCAAGTTTTTCCATGTATGCATCGTCCAATAAATCTAAAGATTATATTGTTTATTATTGCTTCACTTTTTTATTTTGTGATTTCTTTCTTTATATTTTGCAGTTTATTAGCTCCCTAAAAGATAATTTAAATGCGGAAGTAGCTTTGGGTACAGTCACTAATGTTAAGGAAGCTTGTGCATGGCTTGGATATACATATCTTTTTATAAGGATGAGGTTGAATCCGTTGGCATATGGTATCGGATGGGATGAGGTATTGTATGTCTGTTCATACTATTCTCTGATGCAAATATGATGATCTGATTTGATATAGTCTAGCTCCTGATAATGTCTGGTTGGACAAGTAAATATAGACATTTACTGTTTTTGGGTTTCCTAAACTCTAACCCAATAACTAAGCATCCATATAATTTGACATACTACTAAAGGAGTATATCTAGCAATACTGATTTGCCCATCAATAGAATTGCCCAATCAGCAAACATCCACCCAAAAAACCCTTGTCCTTTTTTTTTTTTTTTTTTTTTTTTGGTATTTGTCTCTATCATATTGTTATATGCTGATCCACTTTTTGTTGTGCAGAGAAAATTTTGTACACATCTTTGTATCAGACTGAGGTTTTTTTCCTGATACGCATATTTCATTCAAAAAGAAAACAAAACGGTTGTAGCCTCAACACATGAAAAATATATGAGAGATATGCAAAAGAAGAAAGAAAAAATGAAAGAGGAAAAAAATAAAAAGCAAAACTAAGATCTATAGAGACAATACTCTTCTAGTTTTATAATGCACGGAGAAAATTAATTTACATACCTTCATATCAGGCTGAGTATTAAAGAGGCGAAGCATAGCAAGTTCAGCAGATATGGTTTTCCCACTTCCAGTGGGAGCTCCTAAAAGGACATTATTGTCTGTGTGATACAGGACGTGAAAAGTCTGCCCAATTCCAGCAAATGCATCAAACCACAAATTCAAATTGTCATTGTTCTGAAATAGTAAAGTATCAACTAACAATACTTGTGCTAAAATTTTGGAACCAAACCTGCGTTTGTATAGGATTAAAATGTGAAAATTTGTACAAGGCTTCATAAGAACTGTTACCCAGTGAAGTCACTGGAAGAGGTTTTAAATCTAGAAGTTCTGTGTGTGAAGTACGACCCTGAAGGAACCATAGTCTTTATATGAGAAAGACTGGCATGAGCAAGTAGCAATACAAAACCACTACAATTTGAGTTGAGTCAAAATTGAAAAAATAAGATATTGATACCTCTGGCAGTGCTAAATTATGGAAAGAAATGGTATAGAAAGCCTCTGCATGCAACCAAGAATCACAAACAGCACGAATGTAGTATTGGGGTGGATGTGGTTCAAATATCGGCACAGTGAAGGAAAGCTTCTGAGGTTCCCCTCTAGCCATCCGCTTTGTCAGATTGAAAAGTTCAGAGTGGTAGATATGGTCATTCTCTGAATCCTGTTTTAAAGATTGATCAGGCATCCAATGCAGATGTTGGAAAATATGGAAACCTAATTATTACCATGACCCACAAGGAATGACAGTAAAACCTAGTCAGGACGTATTTTCCACCAAAAGTTTTAAACTACCAGTAGTGTACCAAGAATGAGATCAATTTCAAATGACATGAGCAATCCCTAGAAAACCTAGCAAAGTAAAATTTTCTATATTTAATCTAGTACAAACAGAATTGCCAGATATTAGCCACCATGATAAAAATTAAAGATAGCATTGGTTGCTGAGAGTCTGAACTCATCAACCCTATTAAAATTTAAAGGATTTTTTCCTGTGCACTTAAAAATTCACATTCTACACGTATTAATCAACAATATTTTTCCCACAATTAAACCCTCAACCTTTTAAAGTGAAGTGATTCTTTAAGACAATTTAGCAGCTAATAAAGTAGGTGCTAAATTCCCAAATTTTAACCAAGAAAGTAATTGTCAAGTCAGCAGACTCAGCACCTCAACTAGAATCCACCAACGCAAAGCAACACCATGAAAACGATCTTTCCATGTAAAGTCTGGCGTTATGAACAGATCCACCTGAGAAATAAAAATTGATTACATAAAAAATGATAATCAATTTAATCCAACAGAAAAATATATAAATTTTAATTTCACATGGTTAGAAAGAAAGTTTCAATTTCAAAGATTTAACAGGAAAAATTCATTGGTTTCAAAGATTACACAGAATTACCTTCAGAACAGTTCTGGTGATTGGACTTACAGTTGCTGATAACTGGATCCATGGGAAATATCCTAAATATTGCTTAACCAACTTCCATCACCCAAAGAAACAAAAGAGAGAGGGTTATTTAGAATCTAATTTTCATATGAATCCAAGACTGTTTAAAATTTTAAAACACCAATTTATGAAATGATTGATACCTTTCCTCCATGTGCATAACGAATCAGTGCTCCAATATCCTTTTCCTGCATCTCATACAGGCGATCTAAATCAGCCCCTCGTTCTTCAAGCTTTCGCGTTATCTGGACCAACCAACATAGTTAATAAAAGAGGCAACAAAAGTTTAGTTTGAGAGATAGTAAAGGTATATCAGACAAACTTCTGCTGAAATATCCCTATCAAATTGTCTAAGTGGATGTTGATGGGGCCAAATTTGCCGATCCACAGCCTTGCAATATTCCAACATTAACAAAGACATCTCGGACCAGCCTCTGCGCAAACAAATTTCAAATAAAGCCCTCATAATACGAGCCAAACTAGCACTTATATATGCAGCATCAGAAACCAATGAAAAGGTATCAATCGAGCCTCGAGATATGTACAACTGCAAGTAAAATAACCAATATATTAGTCACTACATATTTCCTTTTCTTTCAGTTAAAAATTAGCAATAGTGCCAACTGCCAAAAAAAAGCAAAAGAAAAAAAGGCGAAAGAAGAAATGTAACCTGAATAAGAATGGAAATTTTTCCATGTTTATTTGAAGGACCACCCTTAACTTCCAACGGACATGAATTGCGTGCCATCATCTCTAACTCATTCTGTTCCTCTTCACGAACAACAATATTTTCAAATTCAGAGGAATGGGCAACCATTTCAATTACCTACAGTAGAAACAAAGTGGTATCAGGCATCAGCATATATAAAATGAAATGAAAATTAACACAAAGAAAAGAACCTTGAGAAAAGAAACTACAGATAAGTGTTTCATAGGGCTCTGCATCTAGAGAATTAAGACAACACAAAAGAAGACCAATCACTGAAAAGGTAATTGGCCTTTGGTCTCTAGGTAAGTATTCCTTAATCTATGTTTTCTTTAAAGGAATTTTTTATAAGTAAAGTTTAGCATAACAAAAGAAGTTAAATAATATATCAAAAAGTAGCCCAAAAAATTTAAACATCAAGTACACCAAAGGAAACATGTAGCATAAGCAATAGGTTGTAAACAATAACCTCGCTATCATTCATGTGGCGTCTCAACATTTCATTGTAAGTTTCAACACTAGAATACTGAATATAGAAGTGGCTTGCAATGCGACCAAGCTCTGTACAGTAAAAATTGCCACTTTTCTCATCAAACCGCATCATTTTTGCTTTGTCAAGTGACCGTGCAGCGTCTGTTACAAGAGCTCTTTGCTTTGAACTTAAACCAGGATCTGCAATAACCTGTCAAAAAAAAGTAAAAGATCCATTGTGTAAGCACCCGTACAGTCAAAAAAAAATATACATTTGTGAGCACTTTATTAGTACCAAATTCTGACCAATAACCAAGAAAATGTTCAACAAGTGTCAGAGGAGGCAAAATGTCAGACATTTCTTCCAAGCTAAGTGCTCATAGTATATGCATTCCTTAGACATTCTACCAAGAAGAGAAACTTGCCCACTGGAGAGAGAAAAAACTGGAAAGATCAACCCTTGTAGAAAGTTTAGTAATTGGGACTCGGGAGACATATTCCTCTCACCGGGCTGCTCATTATTCATTAACAAATAGCCACCCACAGATTAAATCTGTAGATTTTTTATTCATTCTGTATTGATTTTATTTGCATTTGCATTAAGGCTTGTTACATGTCACCATCTCTCTATGTATCATTTCATAGCTAATATCCAAGATCACTCATTGGACTTCAAGGAGTACTCAACGGGTATTACTAAAATTTTCATTAGGGAAAATCTTATTCAATGTGTGGTAACAGATATTATAGTAGTCTGTTAATCGGAAAATGTGAAAAAGCTAAAATCCAAAAATGTAGGGGAAAACAAATGGCATAGACATCAGTAAAAATGTTCAACAAAAGAAAAAAAAAACAAAAAAAAAAAAAAAAAAAAAGAAGTAAAGAAAAGAAAAGAAGAAGATGTGTTCTCACCTTAAGATATGTCCATTTTCATATGGTACCAGAGTATATGTTTTTTACACGTTCTATGGTTCTTTTAAAAACATTATCAAAAGACAAACTAGGTTCCTTATTATGCAGGTGAACTAAATGGTTTCATAATCAGTGTTTTAGTCTTTAAATTTTTTAGATACTTTATTTCATGAAGGGCAGTATGCTTAATTGTTGTCTAAATGCAGGTTATTTATATAGCACCATTGAAGGCTATTGTTCGGGAAAGAATGAATGATTGGAAAAAGCGTCTTGTCTCTCAGCTTGGAAAGGAGATGGTGACAGTATTTGCTTATTAGTCATTAACGAATTTTAACATTGGTACTGGTATTAACAAGATATTTTTTATCAGGTTGAAATGACTGGAGATTATACTCCAGATATGATGGCCCTCTTGTCAGCTGATATCATAATATCTACTCCTGAGAAGTGGGATGGTATCAGTCGTAATTGGCATAGTCGAAGCTATGTCACAAAGGTGCATCTATTTGTTGTTATTTTATTTAATGGAATTTTTTTTTTCCTTTCATTTTTGTACATTTTATAGATATTACAATACTGAATTGCTAGATCATATGCATATTTCTGCCAGTTAGGTATTGATGTGTAATATCTAATCAATAGGTTGGTCTTATGATTTTGGATGAGATTCACTTACTGGGAGCTGATCGTGGTCCTATCCTTGAGGTATTACTCAACAACTGCTGTAACCTTTTCCTTAGTGCTGCCACTATAATGGAATCTAAGTTCTCTGAGTTTCATTATTTTTGTCTTGTCTTTCTTGATGGTTTTCTTAGTGAAGAACTGATTCTTTATTATCTTGTATCAAAATGTAATGCATAGCACATTGAAAGAAATTTCACTGTTAAGATTTCCGGACTCACTGGTCTGTTAGATTCCTGTTGTGAAATATTGCTAGGTTTTTTCACATTAGAGTTGTGTACATTCATGTAATTTCCGCAAGTGGATATCTTTTTTTTTTGATTTTCAAGAGAGATACATAATTTTTTTGCTGGTGAAAGGGCAAAAATGGACTGGAGAAAAATTTACAGCAGAAAATAGCTGAGACATTTCTCATTTTATTTGAATAAATATTCTGTTTTTTTTTTGCTAACGAGGGTGTTGCAAGTTCTTTGAGCACCTGATTATCCCCCCAGGGAGTGTCTCCCCTCTTCACATACAAAAGTAATTATGGGGAGGAATTGGGTGGCCCTTGATGCTGGTTAGAGGTTTCAAACCTAGTACCTCTCAGTTTAAAGGAATAAATATTTTTCCTTTTCTTTCTTGTTTCATTAACCTACAAATTTATAATGTTATATTTAATTCTACAAATTTTTTCTTCATTTAGTCTATGGATGGTCATCTGTCCTGGGTCTTAGTGACAGTGGAAATCTTACTGAGTTTGTTTATTTGATTTCTTTTGTTTGGAATTCTATGGTTACAATTCTTTAGGCTATCTTTTTTTTTATATTGGTCATGAGGTGCTTCCAATGTAATAAAATCCTTTTCTTATCCAAAAAAGAAAAAAGAAAAAGGAAAGAGAAATCTCAATTATAAAACTAAATGTTTCCAGGTTATTGTTTCAAGGATGAGATATATATCCTCACAAACAGAGCGGGCAGTACGGTTTGTAGGCCTTTCAACAGCTTTAGCAAATGCAGGGTATGTTTATACATAATTTTATAGTTTCTTTGAATCTTCAGAATGCTCTTGCTTCTTTTCTGTTGGATCTCACTTCCATGCCTAGAATTATCATTATTATGTTTGTGTTTCATTTCTCAACTATTTGGCCTCAGCAGAGCATAAATATATATATATATATATTTTTGGCTTCCATTCCTGTCTATCTATAATAATATTTTGTGAAATAATTTTTTGATTAAGTTAATGTCATGAAATATTTTTTGTTAATTTTATATGTTAACAAAATGTTTGCACTACTACTTAAAAAAAATTTGTTTGAACATTGAATAACCAGAACAATGTCTGCAACCACTATGCTCAATACCTTTTACTTTATGATTTTCTCATGTTCTTTTAATTTAGTGATTTGGCTGATTGGTTGGGCGTTGGGGAAATCGGTATCTTCAATTTCAAGCCAAGTGTGAGGCCTGTACCTCTTGAAGTTCATATCCAGGTAGTTACTTCTTCTCAGACTGTCTGATATTTCTTGAGATGTTCTTCAATTATATTATGTATTCTATGATATATACTCCCTCTGTACTCAAAAGCATTTTCTGTGAAAGAGACACTTGTTTGGGGTTTTTTTTTTGGGGGGGGGGGGGGATATAAAATCTTGGCTAAGGTTTTGGCAAATCGTATGAGAATGGTTTTAGATCCATCGATTTCTGAAACTCAAAATAGCTTTGTGGGTGAGAGACAAATCCTTGATTCAGTTCTTATTGCAAATGAATGTGTTGATAGCCAAGTGAAGAGTCGGGTTCCTAGGGTCATATGTAAACTTGATGTTGAGAAAGCCTACGGTCATGTGAATTGGGAGGCTCTTCTAGATTTGTTGAATAGGATGGGCTTTGGGGTGAAATGGTATAAGTGGATTCGTACTTGTATATCCATAGTTCAGTTCTCTGTCTTGATTAAAGGGTCTCCAACGGATTTTTTTGGTAGCTCAAGGGGCTTAGGACAAGGGGATCCGCTATCCCCTATGCTGTTTTTTATTATGAAGGAGGTTTTTAGTAGGATGTTGAGAAGAGTGGAAGGAGCTGGCTTAATCCGTGGTTTTAAAGTTGAGGAAAGGAGGGGTGGTGGGGAATGTGTTTCACATCTATTGTTTGCAGATGACACTATTCTTTCTTGTGATGCAGACGTGGAGCAAATTCTTCATATTCAGTTGTTGTCACTTTGTTTTCAGGCTGTAACGGGTTTGAAAGTCAATGTGCAAAAGAGTGAAATGGTTCCAATAGGGGAGGTACATGATGTGCATGCCTTGGCTGAAATTTTGGGCTGCAAAGTTGGAACTTTACCCATGACTTATCTTGGCATACCACTAGGGGCTGCGCATAACTCTCCTTCAATTTGGAATCCTATCTTGGAAAAAATTGAGCAGAAATTGGCCGGGTGAAAGAAGTTGTATTTGTCTAGGGGGTAGATTGACATTACTTAAGAGCACATTATCTAGTCTTCCTACCTCTTTTTCTATCGCTATTCACCATTCCTACTTATGTGGCTAACAGAATTGAAAAACTGCAAAGGAATTTTCTATGGAGTGATAGTAAGACCCATTTGGTAGGATGTGATAAAGTTTGTGCACCCATAGCTAACGGTGGTTTAGGTATAAGGAAACTTACCACATTCAATAAGGCATTATTGGGGAAATGGTTGTGGCGGTTTGGGAAAGAGGAGAATCGGCTATGGAGGAGGGTGGTAGCTTCAAAGTTTGGGGACGAGTGGGGGGGATGGACTTCTAAGTTAGGTAGGGGAGTTCATGGGTGTGGTTTGTGGAGAGGTATTCGTATGGGCTGAGAGGATTTTTAGCAAAAACTTTCAGTTTGTTGTTGGGTTGGGGAATAGAGTGAGATTTTAGCAGGACGGATGGTATTGGAATTAACCTTTTCAAGTGGCTTTCCCGAGGCTGTATGGTATTGCTATTAACAAGGAGGCCTCTGTAGAAGCCTCTTTGTCAAGGCAAGGGGTGGAGGATAGAAGAATTTGAGATGTTCGTTTTATTCGGAAATTTAATGATTGGGAGATGGACGAAGGGCTGCATTTTCTTCGTATCTTGGGAGCCAATACTCCTTCAATGGATGTTGGAGGCCGGTTGAGATGGAAGTTGAAGCCTAATGAGGATTTTGACATCCAATCGTAGGATAACAAGTTGTGGGATTCTCCTTCAGTTGTCTTTCCTTGGAAAGGTATATGGAGAGTTAAGGTCCCTAGACGTGTTTCTTTCTTCGTTTGGTGTGTAGTTTGGAATAAGATCCTAACGGGTGATAACTTGAGATTGAGTGGCTTGGATTTTGTGGACTAGTGCATTATGTGTCGACATTGTGGGGAGACAGTGGACCGCTTACTCCTTCATTGTGAGATAGCTTATCGGTTATGGAGCTTTGTTTTTATAACTTTTAGAGTGTCGTGAGTCATACCTAGATCGATTCTAGAATTGTTTTTTGGCTGGTAGAACTGGTTGGGAAAGCATTCGTCTCAAATCTGGAATTTAGTTCTGTTGTGCATATTATGGTGTCTTTGGAAGGAACGGAATCGACAGACTTTTGAGGATTTGGATAGTTCTAGTGATCAAATGCTTGCTTCTTTTAGTAGAACTTTTTTTGATTAGTCTCGGGCTTGGGGACTCACAACTAGTGATTCTCTCCCTTCTTTTCTTAGCTCTCTTTTTCTTTGTAATTAATCTGTTGTTTGGTTTTCTATTATGTATTTTCTCTGTTTTCTTTTTTCTCTTCTTGTAATTTTCTGATTTGCCCTATGCTTTTCTTGCATAGAGTAGCCTTCCGTATATATATCATTCTTACTTATCCAAAAAAAAAAAAAAAAAAAACACTGTAGAAGTTATAAACTGAAGTTACCTAGAAATTCCTCTCCACCTCCCTAGAAATGGAATGCACTCTCTCTCTCTCTCTCTCTCTCTCTCTCTCTCTCTCTCTCTCTGTACAGAAGTAATAGATTCTGTACCTAGAAAACACACTATTCCAGCTGACACAATTGGTGGTGGTCAATCTCTCTCTCTCTCTCTCTCTCACTCACTCAAGGGCAATAACTAATTCCTCAGGCCAAGTTTTTTTTTTAATTTCTTACCTCGAAGTAGGTTCCAAATTCAATCAACACTATTAATTTATTTATTTTCGCCTATTCTATAGTCCAAGTGCAAGTGGGCATTTTATTATAATACAATATTTAACTGGAATAAAGTGAAATATTTTAATAAAAGTCTACTACTAGTGTCATTTAGAGTTAAAGTCATTCTTTTACTCCATGGATATCACAATGGTGAGTAGTATAATATTACATTTAATTGGAATAAAGTTTACCACAATAGTTTCTAAGTTGTATTACTGAAGTTATAAACTGAAGTATGACGTGTCAAAGCATCATGTCCCCAACCCCCCCCCCCCCCAAAAAAAAAACCCNAAATGTTGCAACATCTTTCAAGTGGTACTTAATCCGTGACAGAAAAGCTTCTTCTTTTTTTTTCCTCAAAATTATTTTAAACTCCTGAAATCTGAAATGCTCACTCTCTTCCTCACACAAACTGAAACATGATTCTATATTGCAACATCTATCCATGACAGAAACTTTTTTTTTTCCTTAAAATTTCTTGTAAACTCATGAAATGTCAAACTCCTTGTCTCACCTTTAACATATCCTAAAAAACATTGCTAAATAATATACACAAGTTTCTGTAAAGATTATAGATATGTGTATAAAACTACACCATAGTTCTCAAAAACAAAGTCCAAGCTCCTCTCCAAATGATAAAAATATGGTTGATCAATTATCAATAAGGATTCGTCCCTGCTGAAATCTGTAAGTTCAACTAACTATAAGGCAGCTCCCTTTCCAGATGCTTTACAAATTACATGAGCTGCAAGTATAAAATGTATATTCTTTCCAGATCATATTAGGTTCATGAATCCTGACACCAACTTTTAGTAAAACAAAGTTTGTTGGGTTCACTCCTAGATCAGCTGTTCTTGATTCAAATTGTCATAACATGAGTGCGACACAATTTCACTTGAAATAGCTCAGGATTTTAATAAGTTAAGCAAAACAACACTAGGTAAAAATAAAATGCTAACTCAAAAAATTCCAAATTTCATTGTGTGGAAATATATGAAAACACTAGCTAGAGATAAAATTGCACATATAATTGCAATCTTGTTATATGGAAGATGGAATTTTGTTTTAAGTGAAAAATTATGTCCCAATGGCTTGGGGGCAGATCAGTATCCCTGTACTTATCTCAAATCTTCATACAAATGACCGACTTAATACAACCTAAGAATACCACAAGTACAATATATCTCATGAAGGAGACAAAGTAGAACACTTGGAATCAAGTATGAATACCTTTCACCTACAATGAAATATGATTTCTGCAGAATTTCAGGTGACAAAATGATAAAATACCTTGAAGAAAATTTTTGAAATCTTTTTTCTCTTTTTTTTTTTTTTGATAAGTAACAGAAAATATATATTAAAGAAGAACACAGCCCCGTACATAGGAAATGTACTAGACAGGCAAAAACATCAAGAAACCAAATTACAATGATCAAACAAAACAGGAAGAGAAAGACAAGAAAAAGATAGTATAACTAAACACCACTCGAGAAGAGTAAAAAAGAAAAAAGACTTAAACTCAAGAATGGACCGTTCGTGACCCTTAAAGCTTCTGGCATAACCCTCAACAAAGTGCACCAAAGCTTTCAGTTAAAACATCATTTGGATTTTCTTCAAAAATTCAATAATAATTTACAGATGAAATTTGAATGGTCTAGAAGTTCAAATGAAATTTTCGAAATCAAGTGTAATGTGTATAACATCCAAAATCTATCAAAATCAGTTAAGAAAGGCTTACAAAACAAGTGCACTTGATTTGAGGAGTATTTTTGAGCCAATTAGTAGGTGCTTGGACTGTTTCATGAAGACTAAAGTGACTTAATTTGTCACCAGAAGACCAGATACATAGACCAATCTCTTGGATATTTATCTCAAAAGAACTTTGTCACTTTTTAATGCTTGCAATTTTCCTTTGCATGTAAAAGTGTGAAAAAGAACTTCATGACACCATATTTAATTTTTGTTCACCTTGATAATGACCAGATGTGCTGGAAGGTTCACACCCCACGCCAATGTGCTGGTACAAACCAATACCTATAATTGTATGGTGTAATTCATTAGTATAAAAAGTTGAAACAATTTTTTTTCCTAATTAGGAAATAAATGAAAGACTATAGAGTAGTGCCTGGATCTTGTTGTTTGCAAAAAGTTCCTCTGCCAGAGATCTATCCTTGTCATTCAAACCAGCATGGTGCAACCCAATGCCAAATTGTAATGTGTGCCTCAGGTTTTGATCAGTGACCTGAGATAGAACCATTTGAAATGCTTCTTCTGGCATATTAAGAAACTGCCTTGGATGCTCATCTGAAGCTGCAAACTTCCATTACCAAAAAAAAAAAAAAAAAAAAAAACAGAGCAATTTAACGGCACTGGAAATTAAACAATTCATATTCAAGGTATGAAATGGATCACACCTGAATGAGGTCCAGAGCAGTAAGCCTTGTTTGGCGACGAGATGAAACAAATATAAGAACTGGTTTTGTAGGTGAATGGGTGCATATTGCAGCATATGTGGGTTTATTCATGCTATTCATCCTTGGGCAGTAAAACTTTCCAGGATAACCCTGTTCATAGAAACTGACATCAGAATTGAAATATGCAAGTATATAAGGCCTCAATCAACCTTCACATCAACCAGAAGAAGTAATCATGAACAGGGGATTTGTTACTATCTCATTTACCATCCACTAAGAATATCATTGTAGTTTGAACAAATAAAGATTTATAAATCCAGAGCAAAAGATTCCAAATTTTGTAATAGTAGTTAGTTATACATGAAACAATTTTCAGAAATCTTGCGATGGTTAGACATGACAAAAAAGAAGAGAATAAAACCTTGTCTAGACCTCAAACAAATCTTCTTACAAAGTAAATTGTCAATGGTGGCAATGATCAGGTAAAAATGTGGATCACTTTCTATACTACACTTCAACAACTATTGGTACTTACATGGCTTGAATGTTTTAGGGGGTGCCCAGGGGTTTTGGGGGGGGGGGGGTGTTGCTAAATAAAGGCAAGGGGATCAAACCCTGGATCTTGATGACCACACGGGTAGGAGTGCCACTTTTCCAATGAAGTTTGTAAACAAAATTATTTCATATGATATAAGTAGTACAGATTTATCACTGGTCAATCATAAGATCATGAGTCTTATGCTAGGCAAGAAAGTACTGCCTTCAAATTCATGCTATTCTGGCAGCTCACAATACTCTCTTTCCATTGTGAGATCCTTTTTTTCTCCATATTGTTAAGAAAACCTGTGTTTCTGTTGCAGGGAACAGAATATTATGATGGAAAAGCAAAGAGATATGTTGATTTTCCAATCACAGATATCTTGCAAATGATGGGTCGGGCTGGCCGCCCACAATTTGATCAACATGGGAAAGCAGTCATTCTTGTTCATGAACCCAAAAAGAGCTTCTATAAAAAGGTTAAACTCAAAATGGTAACTGTATATGCTTTCAATGGTCCTTTGTTTGGGAATCTAGAGTAAGTTTGATGTTTTTGCATGCAGTTTTTGTATGAACCATTTCCGGTTGAGAGTAGTCTCAGAGAGCGGTTGCATGATCACATCAATGCAGAGATAGTTTCCAGCACAATTTGCCATAAGGAGGATGCAGTGCATTACCTTACCTGGACTTATTTATTCCGTAGACTGGTATTGTTTTGGTGATTACAGAAACAAATATTTGGTTGCTAGACTGGAATTTGTAATACAAGTTATTTTAAACACTCTTGAATGTTTGGAAGATGCAATATACCTATCAGATCTAATCCTCCCCCGTTCTTCCTCTTCAAGTGCTAGATTTGAAGATCATGAAAACCTTTTTTCAGAGAAAGGATTCACAACATGATTTATCAAATATGGAAAAAAGATTAAGATAATATTGTGCACATCAATGCTTATGATTTTTTATTTTCATGTTTTATTTTTACAGACGGTTAATCCTGCTTACTACGGCTTGGAGAGTACAGATTCTGAAATTATAAGTTCTTATTTATCTCGGTAGTAATTCTAAGTTCTTATTTATATCAGTAGTAATTTATTAGCCAGACCTTATGGAATTTTGTTGGGATGTGCCATCTTATCTGTGATAGTGCTAAGTTGGGTAACTCTTTTATCTTTTTGCAGGTTAGTGCAAAATACATTTGAGGATCTGGAAGACAGTGGATGCATCAAGATGAGTGACGACATTGTGGAGCCTATGATGTTGGGCTCAATAGCTTCTCAGTATTACCTCAGCTACATGACTGTTTCTATGTTTGGTTCAAATATTGGTCCAGACACGTCGCTTGAAGTAAGTTGTAGTTATATTGGTTTCATTTTTACTATTATTTTAATCATGAATCTTACAAAAATTCTTCATTGTAGGTGTTTCTGCATATTCTTTCTGCTGCTTCTGAGTACAATGAACTTCCTGTGCGGCATAATGAGGTATTTCTGATTATGTGTAGCCCATACTTGTATCCTGACTATCTTTATATTCTAATCGAGTGTGACAAGTTTGAAAGGAATAAATTATATATAATATATCTGAGACTTTGCCCATATTATTTGGAAATGAACTTACGTGTTGGTTTACTGAATTCTGAGAAATGTCTTTCTTGTCAAGCTGAATAGCACTTGATACTTTGTTCAGCGGGCAGCTAATTAAAACTTGGAAGAAAAAGAAAGGACCTCAAAATTATATTCATACTTATTTTCATTCCTGTTGTCAGTTCTATATCTACCCTTGAGATATTTTCTTTATGACATGTAAAATTATTATGCTGATTATTTTTCTACAGTTCAGGCCTAAAAAAGGTCAATGTAATTTTTTGTTGATTATTATTGTTCTGAAACAGTTTGTTCATCATAAGCTCATTCTTTTTAAATTCCAATGAGCTCTAGCTCAAATGACAATTCCTCCTCCCTTAATAATGGGATGGAGAGTAAGGTTGTGGTTTCAAGACTCACATAGTGCGTATGTAATTTACTGATAAACAAAATCTCATTCTTTTAAATTATTCATGAATTTTTGCTATTGTTTCTTCAATTTCTGACACATGCACACTGAATTCTAACATTCATGCCATCCATTGCTTGCATGGCCTCATCTTAGTTGATATTTTACAAGACATATTTGAATTTTGTATGTATATCTGTTTCGTCTCTACCCTTCATAGGAAAATTACAATGAAGCATTGTCTGAAAGAGTTCGATATATGGTGGATAAGAATCGCCTTGATGATCCACATGTCAAAGCAAATCTGCTATTTCAGGTTGAAGCTGCTTTTGACATCAATTTTAGCATGTCTTTTTTTTTTTGTCTTCTCTATCCTTCTATCTTTCTATTGAACTTTCCCTTTCCCTAATAGTTTTTCTACTTACCATACATATTTTTTGGGAGACAGGCACATTTTTCTCAGTTAGAATTACCAATCAGCGACTATGTCACAGATTTAAAGTCAGTGTTGGATCAAAGTATACGTATCATCCAGGCCATGATAGATATATGTGCAAACAGTGGATGGCTATCAAGCTCAATTACTTGCATGCGTCTTTTACAAATGATCATGCAGGTATCCTCTGTACCAATCATGATGAAGCTATGGAAGATTAATTTGTTACTTTTTGCAAATTTGTCTATTCAATTTGGGTTAAAACAAATTTGTCTATTTTGCAAATTTGTCTATTCAATTTTAAAGGTCTAATTATATGTGTCTTAGGGTTAAAACAGTTTTTAATTTGGGTTTTTATTTAACAAGTTGTGGTCAATTTTATATTCAGGGGCTAATTTGAATTTTTGAGATCCCTGTGAATTAAGGTTTTTTGATAATTTATTTGAGTCTAAAATTGGGGGAAGGCAGCCTACTAATCACCTCTCCTAGAGCCCCCTAGAATTGGGAGTTTTGTGCACTAGGTATGGCTTTTATTTGAGTCTAGAATTTTCTAGGAAATCCTAATTATTTCATGTTTTCTTTTCTTTGAGTTCATTTCAGTCTTTTATTAGTTATTTCTTCAAGGACAAGGTTTCTCTCCAAACTAGTTTGGAGAGAAACCCTTCAAATTCCTATATCTTTTTATGCATAATTTTGTTCCACAAAAACTTGAAATTTAAATATTTAATTGATGACATAGTTATTGATCTTTGATCTTCTTGAAATTTTGTAAGCATGAAGAATATAATAAAAATATGCAATCCAAAAGTTAGATTTTCAAATTCACATCCAGTAAAAAAATATAGGAGGAGTTTGAGTTTGCATATTAATGTTCCATGTACTTGATGATTAAATGGAATTGATCAATAAAAATAATGAGTGTTTAGTATTGAGACATGTTCCCCTTGTTAGTCTTCTTCCCTTTTTTCTCTCTTTGTTTTTCCTTTTCTTCCCCGTGGTACCGTTTGTACAGGCCTTGAACTCTAAATTTATCTATCTTTCTTTCTTCTTCCCTACAGCCCCAACTAAAGTCTTTCCTTTTACTAATAAACCCTAAAACGTCATATACTTTCTCTATCAAATAGTCATAAAAAACTTGTCAACCCTAGCTAATTTTGAACCCTAACCTTTTCTTGTACAACTCCTTAAACCCTTGATCCACTATAGGTATCTTGGAAAAGCCAAGAGTAAGTAAGATATTGATGTTATTGCTATGGATCAATTCAAGAAGGGTTTAAGTTCAAAAGTCTTCCAAACCGCGCACACTAGGTGTGATGGTCACTCCACAAGTATAAAGTTTTTGTGAGATGTGGGGCAAGGGCTGAGGTTCAAGTCTCCAGAAGGGAGCTTTATACAAATATACACTTAGATTACGTTAGAGTAGAATTTCTATCTTTTTGACACGCGTGTTCACACCTATAACACACAGGTTCGACCCATAGTAAAAGCATTTTTACTAATCAAAAAAAAATGTTGAAAAGTTTTCCAAGCATTGATTTTATCATTTCAATTTCAAACGAATTTAATGATTAATGATGTGTTGCGGAAGAAAAATTCATTATCCTTAGTGCTTTGATTTGAAGGTGATTGAAGAGTTTGTGCAAATTTCAAATTCAAATGTTCTTGTATGTCAACACTTTAAACTTGACGTTGAGGCTCCAACCAAGGGAGAATGATACAATTATGGAAGATTAATTTGTTACTATGCAAATTTGTGCCCATTTGATACAATTTATTTTTCAGATTTTTGAAATAGGGTATTTAAAAAGGTTGTACCTAGGAAAAAAAAGAATGAGGCTTTAAAAATTTATACCTTTGAAAAATTGCGGTTTTCAAACCACTGAAGCAAACATGCCCTTAGTCTATTCAATATTTTTTTTATGTGATCCACATGTGAAGTAAAAGTCATGTGTTTTTAAATGTTCAGTTATATGCATCCCAGGATTACAACAAGAAGTTATGGTCAATTTTGTATTCAGGGGTAAAACTGTAATTTCGTCACTTCCTATTAATTAAGGTTTTGTATGACATATTGGTATTTCATTTGTCTAATTTCAAGGAGATCCTAGGTATCTTATGTTTTATTTTCTTTAAGTCCATGTCAATCTTTTATAGTTATTACTTTATTAGGTTTTAGTTTACTAGTTAGGAGCTCTAATACTACTAGTACAAGAACGATTATATATATATATATATGTCCAATGTACTCGAAGAATAGATGAACTTGATTAATAAATATTTTGTTCATTTAGTATTGAGGCATGTTAATCTTATTGTTCTTTTACTCCTTTTTTATTTATATTCTCTTTCCTCCTCTTTCTTGTGGATACCCTTAAAACAGTGTACAATTTCCTTTTTCCTTATAACTCCAAGTCAAGCCCTTCCTCTTAACTATGGAAACCCTAAATTGTCCATAAAAACTTATCAAACCCTTGCCAATTTTGAACCCTAACCCTTTTTGTCAACAACTCCCTAAACCCTAGATCCACAAATCCTTCTAAATCAAAACCAACCACAAGCACAGACAAGGTTCATAATTTGTTCTCATTTAGCCACATATGACTATTTATAATGAATGATAAATTCAATAAACCTGTAGCGATCATGCAGTATTTCATATTAACATGATTATCTTCTTTGATGTTGCCAGCTAAATGGCTGAAGCCATGGTTGAACATTCTTAGATTTCATTACTTCCCGTCTCTTTACTGTGTTTTACATCTGGTGTTACTGTAATGAAAGCTCCTGTTTGCTGTATTTTTCTTCTTTTAATAATTATTTTCCCAAGTGAAATATTTCCTTAAAAGGCACAATCTTAGACAATAAACATTCCCACTGAAGTTGGGAGATTTAACCAAAGTCAGAATAGAATATGGGTCTTGATGCCAGCTGACCGAATGAAATAAGAAAAATGAGGCTTTCTCAAAAATGACCCTTGTTAGGTTCATATTTGTGGATTTGTTTGTTCTGGGTTCTGGTTAAGAGTTTGAAGGATTTGGGTTTTATGAGTTATATACTGAGTCTAAGAAATATGAGAGAACATAACTCATAGATTATCTTTTCTACAGCAATGAAATCCAATGGTAAATTACGTTTTTCGATAAATTATATTTCACCAGTAAGCAGAAGGCATAGGGAATCAGCCTTTAATAAAAACCTTGGGGGCTTCCTACCAATCACCTCTCCCAAACCCCCTTAGAAGTGGGAGTTTTGTGCATTATATATGACCTTTTTGTAAGCAAAAGGAATACTTGCACCTACTTGGTATGTGATTGGTGAATTTACCCTAATTGTTCTTAATTTAGTTATTAAATTGGATTTTAAAAAGATCTTGCTCTTTTGCTCAGTCTATTTGTTTTTATAAAAATATCACTTTCTCCCTCCGGACCTCTGATCTTTTCGATTGTTTTCAGGGTTTATGGTTTGATGAGGATTCCAATTTTTGGATGTTGCCATCCATGAATG
This sequence comes from Quercus suber, assembly GCF_002906115.3. Classification (NCBI taxonomy): domain Eukaryota; kingdom Viridiplantae; phylum Streptophyta; class Magnoliopsida; order Fagales; family Fagaceae; genus Quercus; species Quercus suber. The sequence goes on from NW_027069510.1 coordinate 908,985, forward strand.
TTGATCTTGCAAGTTCATTAAACAAAAGAGGAATTTCCAACGTGCAGCAACTGTTGGATCTTCCAAAGGCTACTTTCCAGACTGTGGTTGGAAATTCTCCTGCTTCAAGATTGAATCAGGTGTGGAGTGCCCCTCTAAAGTGGTTTAATTTTTTAATGCTTCTAACAACTTTTGTCTTTGCAACTACATGCCCACGTGGAGGGTGGTGACAATATGAGGCATCAGTTGTCTGATTATTTAGAAATACAGCTGCTATTTTGTATTCTTAGCTGGCAAGAATGTCAAATGATTTCAGTAGTTGTTAATCTTCTATATTTTGTTTTACCAGGATTTGCAGCATTTTCCTATTGTTCAAGTGAGATTAAAACTTCAGAAAAGGGACACTGATGGTGCAAAATCCCCTACTCTAACCATCAGATTGGAGAAGATCAATTTCAAACGGAACAAATCAAGAGCTTTTACCCCCCGGTTTCCCAAGGTAAAATTTCACCCCATTATATATTAGCAGTCAGTTGCACCAACTAAGCCTGGATTGTTTTTACAGGTTAAAGTTGAAGCATGGTGGTTGGTTCTTGGTAACACCTCCACCTCTGACTTATATGCTCTGAAAAGGATTTCTTTCTCTGATCGCTTAGTCACCCACATGGAGTTACCATCAACCCTGGGCAGTCTCCAGGTCAAATTTAATTCCCTCTTTCTATTTCAGTCCTGCAGCCCCCTCTATTTTCTTCTTATTCTAAATGTTCTTTTACATGTTAAAAGGTTTTTAATAGTTAGGGATGGAAACAAGTTAGGTTTGGGATGGGAAAGCCCTCCCAAAACACCAAAAACAATTAAAATATTCAATTGAGAAACCTGTTCCCATTTCAACCCAATTAATTATTCAATCGAAAAACCTGTCCCAATCCAATCAGGTTTAGGATTTGCCCCATCTAATTCCATAACACCCAAAACCTGACTCACCAGACCATAAATTTAGTCTGCCAATCAATAATACATAAAAAGGGGCAGGCAAAAGAAAGTGTGAGATGACAAAAACATCCATCCGAAGGTCTTTACTACTTGTCAACAATCAAAATGATTTCATTGTATTAAAGGAAGCTTAGCATCATAGACTAGTTGATATGGCTTTACAGACTAGTCATCTATTTCCTCTATTTGGATGTTTTAAAATGTTAAGAGGGAGAAGAGGAGATTAGATGTTGTTTTCTTTTGTTTGGTTGTAGTATGGGAAGAAGAGAAAATGATGTAGTATCATATAAAGGGCAAAACTTCAGTACTGTATATTAGGTCCCTATCTAAATTCAGATTCATGTTCACATTGACTAATACATCACAAATAGCATTATCTTTTCCCAAGGAGGATTAAATTCAATCAAGTTATATGAATTATGTCTCTCTTTTTTTTTAATAATTTTAAATTCAAACATATTTATCATAAAAAGGGGATTTTTTTTTTAATCAAAAATCTATTTGTAAATAAATAAAACAGTATTTATTTAAGTTACTTCGTCAAAAAAATAAAAAGGAGTAATACTTGGATATTGTATTTTTTTTTTTCAGGGTATGAAATTGATTTTAGTTTCAGATTGTTATCTTGGTTTTGAACAAGAATACTCCCTCGAAGATCTTCATTGAATGTTAGCAAATAGAGGGAATGTGGATGTTTTAAAACCACCACATTTGCTGCCCCAGAGCTGGAACTGGGGCGAAGCTTTGTGAAATAAATTATTTCATGTTCTTCCCAGCACCAGGGGTGGCTTGCTGATTGAACATCAAAGGGGGTTATGGAGTGTCAGCTCATCTTGACAAATAAATATATATAAATATATATATATATATATATTCGAGATAACTTCACCTGTATATGATGAATATATATATATATATATATACACACATAGTTTTTGATTCATTTTATTATTGTGACGAATGTGCTGTCAGCCTTAAAATCGTTATTATAGGTATCAGCAATAGTATTTGAGAGTACATATTTGGAATTTATTAATACTAGCTTGTAGCATGTGCATTTTACGGATTTTTTGAAATACCTTTATATGGAAGTTTTAAGTTGGAAATAGTAACAATAAATAATTTGCTTTATAAACAACATTTTCAATCCACATTTCTTCAAAATTTAGCTGAAGATAATGTACACACATATGTTGATGGAATCTCTCATATGCGACCAAGAAGAGAACTACTATTTTCATGATTATTAGTTGTATATATAATATATGTAGCAAAATCTATAAGTTAACATAGCCATATGTCTATAATATGATATCCGTAACTTGTAATCTTAATAAAAAAAGTTTAAATATCCATGTAATATCTATAAGCATAGTTTGATTGTTAATGATGTGATAATAGCATGATGTGAAAATGTATTTATAGAAAAGAATAGGCTGGGCTTAAAATTGGAACAAGTTCTAATTGTTCAAATTATATTGTGATAAGATATTATGATCAGCTAACCTTATTTGGCTTCTTAAGCATTTACATTTGAAATACTAAAAAATTTAGCTTTTAGTAATTCAAAAACTTACTTTATCTATTTTAATACGAAAGATGCTACGTTTACAATAATTTTACAATATTTTTACAACAAATCATAGGTGGTTAGTTATTATTGGTTCAAATTTGAAACTAATAATAAGATTACTTTTTTGCCCCAACAATAATAACCAGTAACAACCTGTCACTTAGGATTTGTTGTAAAATTGTTGTAAAAATGTTGTAGACATAGGATTTCTCTTTTAATATCTCACTTAACAATATACTTTATATCTCATTTCCTATTTTAATTTCAACTCATTAAAATAATATAAAATAATTTCAAAATTTTCTTTTTTTTTTTTTTTTTTTTTTTTTTAACCACCACAATATCACAGCCACACCAACACCTTCCACAAGTCTCCCACATTTTTGCACGGCCTGGCAGAGATCTCTCTGCCTCTTCCACATTTTCCCATTCTTTCATCACATTCTCCTCCAGTGACATCACACAAGAAACCCAAAAAAATCACCCACAAATCCACTGCAATACTCGAAAATATGCCAGCCATGAAACCTCAAAATCACTTTGAAAACCCAGAAAAATTTCCAGAAAAATACAATTCCCATACATCTTTTTATTTTCAACCCCAAGCTTAAAGTCAAAACTCCTCTACAAACTCATACCCACCGCAACACATGGCACTCAAAACCCACTAGCACACCAAACGCATCCCAAGACCACCACACCTCAAATCTTAGCATGAACCACCGCTCGTAACCAAGACCACCACACCAAATTCAACCCATGGCCCATGAGGTGAACCACCAACTCAACCACCGCAAGCCAATCAACACCCACCACAATTGCAACAACCCACAACAAAATCGTAACCAAAGAACCCAACCACCACAACTCAATCAAACCAACCCACCACCATAACCCGATATGAGAGAGAGAGAGAGAGAGAGAGAGAGTTGAAATAAAAAAGAATTAGTCAAAATTAGCAACTTGTTACGATGAGCTGCTACTAATAGCCGTTCATAGTAGCATGTAGTCATTTTTTTAGATTTAGCAGTTCCAATATAATATGTTTTTTGGTGTTTGGCGTTCTAAAATAGTATTTTAACTATTTTAGCAGACCCTATTTGAATGCTCTAGAGAGTAACTATTCATTGCCAAAATCTATAAACAAACTCAGCTTTATTAAATGATATGATGAGAACATCTGTTAACCATATCGGAAAACCTAAATTATTTGAAATTTATATATGAGCTTAACGTTAAATTCCTATCTAGAATTTTTCTGTTGGTAAATTTCATAGGCAGCTGATGAGTCTAGAACCAGAACCCAAGACCTCATCTGCCCCCTATAATTTATATCATGCAAGTTTTGAGACAAGCGTAATAAAAATTTTCCAAAAATAAAATAGATTTATCCCACCATTTTTATCGGCTCCGTTAATGCGACTTTTATCGTGGTTATCATCCACATAAATTATGATGCAAGAGTCTTGCAACTTTCATAACATTTCATCACCAAGTTTCATTCATAATGATAATGAATTGACTGATTGAATAATTTTTTAAGGGATGCAACTAATAAACCTTTCCTCTTCATTTTATCAACAGAATCCAACAGTGTGACTTTCTTTAAAACAATTTACACAGTATACAACAAAGGCTGTAGTCCCATTTACAAATTGTTCTTGGACAGGACTAATCCCAATCTGCATCGAAGAATCCAGCATCTTTCATCTCAGAGTAATATGCATTTTCCAAAAGAAAATCGTCCTCCTGTAAAAAAAGAAAAAAAAAAAAGAAAAAAGGTTGTGTAATTAATACCTTCATGACACACCAAAAAAAAAAAAAAGCTAGAAAAGTTTGTATAACCACGATATGTGGTGGAAGGATCACCTGGAAAAAATCAGCTAGAAAAGTTACATACAGAAGAGGAAGATAGAGTGAGTGATAGCAGGTAACTGTGAGATTGTACAACCTGCAGTGGAAGTGTAATAGATGAGGGGGAAGAAAAATCAAGTGCCAAATTAAAGTATGGGAAATGTTAATCAATGCTCTAAGGACATTTGTTTAAGAACTATTTTTAGAAACATTTTATGAGAAAATGATAAAACAATTAATTTTTCTGTCAACTCTTATATTTCCCATGAAAGTGGTTGTAAAACTTTTCTAATATGGTTTATTAACAATTGCCCTAAGAGCACCGGTTAAGTATAATAGATGAAAGTACTAGCACAATTTTAATTTCATTTTAAGAAAATTGAAATTTACAGGTACCAAATTCCAAAGCCGGCCCCAAGCCCAGCAAGCCCACAAGCAAATAATGCTACAGCATTAATGACAAACATTATGACAATGTAGTTGTAGAATCCTGGTCTGGCTGCAGAAGATAAAAGAGAGAAGTGCATGTTAAATAAGATTAAATCCTGCAAGAAAATGATGATAACAGAATCAGAAATGTACTCACGGGGCAGCCTGGCTCTCCATTTTGAGAAATGCACAAACAATATGAAGCCATAAACTGCAGTCAGCAATAGTTTGTGGATTATCCACAAACTCCACTTCAGCTTATTAGTGATTCCAACACCATCAATGAACAGCGGGACCCCAAACCCAAATACATAAATTACCTGAAAATTAAGTGTTAAAGAATATGAACAAGCTGATGGTCACAACACTAGTTGTACAAGTAAATATACGAAGTGGAGACTACTCCTCACTTCCTTACGTAGCCAGACCAAAAAACAAAAACAAAAACGAGACCAATTAATATTATATCCAGCTATACAGACAAGTGCATGCAGATGTTGGATAGAAATTTGCCACTCACATGTCTACCAAAAAATGAGACCAAATATATCCAGTTATACATCATACATGCACATGTAGGACAGAAATTTGCTACTCACTTGTCTACCAAAACCAACTTCAGAATAATTCCAGGAAAAAAAATGTAGATTCAAGCCAACTACCAAATCATAAGAAATTTTTTTTTTGTTTACATGTAAAAATCTACCAAATCTACGGGACAGATAGTTGCCACTCACTTGTCTACTGAAAATGAGACCAATTTATATCCAGCCATACAGAACACATACATGCACATGTAGGAGATAAATTTGCCACTCACTTGTCCGCCAAAACCAACTTCAGAATAATTCCAGGAAACAAAAAATAATAATAATCGCTACAACTACCAGATCATAAGAACCTTTTTTTTTTTTTTAAAAAAAGTAAAAATCTACCAGATGTGTGGGACAGAAATTTGCCACTCACTTGTCTACCGAAAATGAGACCAATTATATCCAGCTATATAATTTGATACACACTTGTCTACCAAATCCAACTTCAGAATAATTCCAGAAAAGAAAAGAAAAAAAATAGTAGCTTCAACTACCAAAATATAAGAACTTTTTTTTATTTTATTATCATTGATAAGTAAAAATCTACCAAACCATAAAGACCTAGGAAACTGCAATTAATAATCTCACCAAATATGACAACGAGTTATCATCGTTGGAACTATTAATGACCTAGGCTGCTTCTAACAAGCATAAAACAGGTGACAAATATAACAATTGAACAGCCTGCTTCGAGCAATGGGATCTCCTCTTGCAATCAGTGAATAATATGACTCAATGCCTGCGTTTGGATAGCAAGTTTTGCTACTCAAAGTAAAGTTGCGTTTTACCCTTTTTTTTTTTTTTTTGCCGCACTTCGTTGACTTTGGGGGGACAAAATTTACCGTGCATGAACAGTGCGTGCACTGTTTATGCACTGTTCACGCACTATTCATGCAATATTTAATATTAAAAGTGGGTCTCACAACACTATTCACACATTTAAAAATTATTTTGCTACAGTGTTTTCAGCAACCATCAGTTTTTATCAACTTTCAGCAACAATAAGTACTATCCAAACGGACCCATTGAATGTATCACTGAATGAACAAAAGGCATGCCAGAGGTAGGAAAGAACCCTGAGATCCTACTCTCAGAATCTTCATTGAAGATGGACTGTGAGCAAACTTGGTAGAATTTACAATATGAGCAAATATGCATGTACATTCTGTGAATAAGTATAACTAAACCCCAGGATATGTAAATTAAATCAACCACTTCCCACTGTATCAGTTTGTGCCAGTGCAATGCCAGCACCACATCTGAAATTATAATGTATTCATTACAATTTTGTTATTGCACAATCCACGTCCAACAGGAGTACAGCTGTGCCCAAGCTCTTGTAGTAACAATCACACTAAGTTATTCAAAAAAGTCACAATCACACTAAGTTATTCAAAAAAGTCACTCTCTCTCTCTCTCTCTCTCTCTCTCTCTCTCTCTCTCTCTCTCTCTCTCTCTAACATACAGCAATTTGCATTTAATCACACTAAGTTATTCAAAAAAGTCACTCTCTCTCTCTCTCTCTCTCTCTCTCTCTCTCTCTCTCTCTCTCTCTCTCTCTAACATACAGCAATTTGCATTTACATCATACTAGTACAAAGCCATGAGTTGCACAGAGAGGTCTAAAATAGATTCCACTAATATCCCCCAAAAAATCTTAAAATGTAAGCAATAACTTGCTTAAGCTCTCCGATTTTTATTGCTAGAGAGAGTATCTAATGGGAAAATAGACGCTGACCCAAAATCACTCTTGAACTCTTGCATTCTTTTTCAGTAATAAACTTTTAAGCACTTTTATGTAAGAATAATGTAATATGCCAAAAGGGCAACTTGGTCAGCTTAAAGATTTGTCTAGATAGGCCCTGTTTAGCATTCACTATTTCAATAAAATAACAGTAAGAGAATCAAATAACAGAAACTGTAATCATTGAGATAAGAGACAATGTTTACAGACCAATCGCACAGACTATTACCATAAAAATGATCACTCATAAGCAGAAGGTATGATAAGAAGACGGAAAAATAAACCCTCAACATAGGACCTAAATGGGCCTCAGTGACAAAACTAAAAACACAACCACCCAAAAAAAGTGCCTCTTAGAGCAAAAGCCAAATATTACCTTAAGAAGCATATCCACACCTACAATGATCCCCGATACCATGAAATTATGTGCTAAAGCATCCAACCCACTTGTGTAATCTTCCTGGAGTAAGAAAGCCAACAAGCTAATCTCCAAACAAAGCATTCCGGATGTCGTGAACAATGACAGTAGATTCCACGCCACCTCCTTCCCCAGCGAGCATTGCCATGTCTACTTCATCACAATCAAATCTTAACCATTCAAAAATCAGCAAAAAAAAAAAAAAAAAAAACTGCCAGTCAAATACAATGAATGACAATCTCTTTAACTATCTAGTTTCTACATACTTTTCATTCTGCAATATTACAACCTAGCACTCTCCACCACTAGAACTACAACACCACCCAAGCCTTAGTCCCCAAAATTTGGGGTCAACTATGGATTCTCACCACTAGAAAAACTATAATGATGAATATTATAATCAGAGTTATTATTATTCATTAAGGTTGAGCCAGTATAATGTTTCATTAGGAACAAAATGCAACCTCACCAAAACCCTTACACATGCTGTGTCGAACAAACAATCGGGATTTAGTTATAAAAATCATCACATGCGTGTCCATTTCCCACCAGCTTTTTTCCTTTAGCTTTTAGCTTATAGCTTATTTTGTTTATATACAAAATTATAAAACCTCACTTTTTCTCACTTTTTCAAAGTACAAGTATACTTTTAACCCATTTTCAGCAAAAAGAATCCAATTAAGCTGATGCAAAATGGACACACATCTTATTTTGAACTGAAACAGTAAATTCTTTTTACTACTGCTATTATATTAACTGCATTTTTTTTTTTTTGCTAGATTTATTAACTGAATTCCATGCCTCTTATCCATACCATTGATTTGAATGAAAGTTAAACATACAAATTGATAACAACTGAATTGTCATATTAAGGGTCCATTTGGTTAGGCATTCTGGGACAATTGATAATATATTAACAATTACCAAAAAATTTAATTAAAAAAATTAAATTAAATTAAATAAATTTTTTTTTTTTAGAAAGAAAGTAAATAGGGGACCTGAAGAGAGGACCAAGTGAGGTTGAGTAAGGTAGCGAACCAGAGAAGGGCATAATAGGAAATTAAAATGTACGAGCCTCGATTGTACAGTTTCTTCAGGTTCTTCTTCGCGTGGATCGATAGGTACCCTATGAACATCACTGACGCCACCACCAATACCACGTCGAACCATACTCCGTGGCATCCCGGTGAACCATCGTGGCCGTCGGCGTTGGCCGGAATGAGCAGTGGCTGGAGAGATAAGGGAGGAGACTCGGGGTTGATTTGGAGGCTCGTCGTCGACATTTTTCCGGTCTTTGTTTGGTCGGTGGGGGTTATGGAAACCCTAATTTTGGACTGTTGGGCATTGTTTGGTTGGTGAGAAAATAAGAGAGAAAGGAGAAGAAAATTAAAAAAAAAAAAAAAAAGTTTTCTTAAGAGATTGCGATGAAATGAAAAGTTTGCGAGTCGTTGGAATTGGAAGAGTGGAATTTCGATGAACTTGCAGAGAGCAGAAGTAACTGGTTGACACGACGCCGTATTATTTTAAATTACATTTTTTTCCCAACTTATGACAACTAATAAAACTCAATTGGTTGAGACTTGTTAACTAATATTTTCATAATATTTTTACAATAAATATATTAAGTAGTAAATTGTTATTGATTGTTATATACAGACAAATAAGTGATTTTAGTAATGGGTTAAAATTAGAATAATAACAACTTACCACTTATAATTTGTTATGAAAATGTTGTAAAAATGTTGTGGTTAACAACTAACTACCTAGACGGTTGTGAAATTTTTTTGTCTCCAAAATCATTGTATTTAGAAAAATTAGAGTTAATAACAACTTACTGTCTATGATTTATATTTTCACAACACTTTTATAACAAATTAGTGGGTTAAAATTAGAATTGATAACAACTTGACTTTTATAATTTGTTGTGATAATGTTGTGATTAACAACTAATTGTCTAGACGATTGTGAAATTTTTTGTGTCTCCAAAGTCATTGTATTTAGAAAGTTAGTTAGTTAGTTTTTTTTTTTTTTTTTTTAAAGGAAAATTTAAAAAGTTAGTTGATATTTGACAAAGAATGTGAAGTTTCTTTTAAAAAAGAAAAGATTTATTTAAGCAAAATTGACTTGAAAGTTTTGTGAGCAATAATAATAGATGTAAATAATCCTTGGACTTTGTCTATTCCTCGGATTTTAAAGAGAAATAATTTTCCTCTTATTTGTATTATCAACATCTTGAGATTGAGAGGTTGTAAAAAAGATAAATAGAAATCAAGTTTATGTCTTTTGTAATTCACTTAATTCTAGATTTTTATTTATTTATTACTATCTAGGGTAGTAAAGCATCTTCTTTTATATCGATCATTTATGTTTAAGATATGTAAATAGTGGAGAGGGGAGATGAAAATCAAACTACACACATAAAACACTACAAATGACTTCGTTACTATTGAACTATCACCTAATCGGCTAAACCCCAATTCAACCCTCAATTATTTATATCACAGTTGAAGTTGTTAATGAATCCTTTTTAGAAAAAAGGTAATTCATCTTCCATTCTTGTCCCTCTATATCCCATGCATATATGATTTTTAATTAATAAGGCTTCAATTTTTTGTATAATTTCTAAAATGCCAGTCAAAAAAACCTAACTTGTCTACTTGAAGCTTACTGCTTATGAGCCAAAAAAAGGAAAATTAAAGCCTCGATGCTTAGGCAATTTGTAGGCCATGAATCATTTTAGTTATTGTATAAAACATTTTGGACTAAGTTTGTTTACAAATCAAGTTGAAGGCAAATTCTTCTAAACATTACATATAAAATTATCATGTACACCTAGTCATATAACCTATTTAATGGGTCATCTGACTTGTTTAAATAATTTAATGAGTTATGTGATTTAATATACATAAACGATTTTACAAATATAATGATATAATAGGTCGGAGAAAATTCATTCAAACTCGTTTGAGGTAAACTCTGTCCAACTTGTTTGTTTTTGGAAGTTTTAGGCTTGAAGGCATGAAATACTTAGGGTAGGGAGTATGAAAACAAACCAAAGTACTGAAGGAGAGGCTCATCTAGTCCTTCAGAGTAGATATGATCATATGATCAACCCACGTTAAAAAAAAAGTTTGTAAAAGCCATTCCCTTTTGACAAAGCCCACATGGTCACATTGTCTTTTATTTGCAATAAATCTCAAAGCCAATGAATGGATCCAACTCTCCACCACATATATGAAAGGTTGAATTGAAGCAAAGAGATCACAAAAAGTAATGACCTGCTAAAAATATTGCCTTCTAATTAGTGTTAGTTTTGGATACAAACGCGTTTGCGTTTGTGCTAGCGGCTGCATTTTCTGTGTGGGCCCTGTGCACTGTTCACGGGACCCGCAAGTATGGATTTAAGCAAAATTTTCTTTAAAACTAGGTCCCGCGGCACTATTCACACATTTAAAAATTATTTTGCTACCGTGTTTTTAGTAATAAGCGGTATTCAAACAGTCCCTTAATTTCAAGTCTATTGATTTAATTAGTTCTACAACTAAGTGAAACTATAGAAAGTAAGACGTTTGATGCACTAGGATATGGCGACTAAGTATTTATTGAGTTATTCCATATTTCATATATACTGATCACACAAAACCATCATGGAAAACTAAGATAAATAAACCTTGGTGGCACTGATTTGTGCAAATCAACCACCTACTTAACCAAATATAGCGTTGAAAAAAAAAACGTACAAGGTCCAATTTTTTGTTATATATGAAAACCTTTCAAGAGGATGCCCGATAGAGGTGTGGGGAGAGCCTCGGCCGAGGGTGCACCATCAAGGGCGCGGCTCGCTGCAAGGTCAACCCATATGCCTCATCCATGTTCAGTTTCTCAGGCATCAATCCATCAGGCAGGTCCCAATCATATGCATGAACTAAGGTTGCAGTTAATAGTTGAACCATGCGTAAACCTAAGCTCATCCCAGCACATATTCTCCGCCCAGCACCAAATGGTATGGCTTCAAAATCATTTCCCTTAATATCAACATGGGCCTTTTCGCTACCTGGTAGGAAGCGTTCGGGCCTAAACTCTAATGGGTTGATCCATTGTTTTGGATCACGAGCTATGGCCCAAACATTGACTAAAAGAGTGGAGCCCTTTGGAATGTGGTAGCCATCGATTTCACAACTTTCGGCTGCCATGCGTGGCAGAGAGAGCGGGGTTGAAGGGTGGAGCCGGAAGGTTTCCTTAACCACAGCTTGGAGGTAAGTGAGTTGGGCTAGGTCTAATTCACCTACGAGCCGGTCTCGGCCCACAACGGAGTCAAGCTCTTGTTGGACTTGGGCCAGGATCTTAGGGTGCCGGATGAGTTCGGCTATGGCCCATTCCACTGTGCTAGATGACGTGTCAGTGCCTGCCGTGAACATATTCTGCAAAGATGAATTAATCACAAAGGTTGTCAGCTATGTTCAATCATGTCATAGCAAAATATGTAAAATTTCTATGTAAAATTTACTTTTATAGGAAAATATATATATAAAAGCAAGCACTTTTCTTTGTTTGGGAGTTCTTGCTCTCATTGATTTAGGGTCTTAAAAAAAGGGTAAAAATACAAATTATACAATTATACCTAACAAAAAATATAAAGGGTTTAAAAAAAATGGTAAAAATAAAAATTACAAAATTATACCTAACCCCAAAAAAAAAAAAAAATTTTAGAAAATTGTAATGTAATCTAGATAGAATAGAACAAGAAAAGATACAAGCAAGTGCAGTGGCTTAAGGTAGGTAGGTAGGTAGTAAAGGCAAGCACATAGACAAGAGATAGACATTTGAATCACTATCTTCAAATAGTGTATATAAGAGAAAGAATGGCTGAAAGAATGGCTCATGCAATATTTTCTTCTTTGGGACAATTCTATTAGGCAAGGGAATTGTTAATTTGTTATGGTAGGTATAAGCTAGCAAGCATGAAAGGGAATGAGCAATTATTCTAATTGCATTTGAAACGACAACAAGTGCATGCATTTCCTTTAAAAAAAAAAAACCCTTGAGCTAACCATTTTAGGCACAAAGAGCATTTTGAGGACACGTATATAAAGTAAATAAACTCGTTTAGTTGTTTAAAATTTGCTTATTTTCCTTAAAAGTCAGCTTAGTTTTTTTTTTTTTTTTTTTTTAAAGTAATTTATTTTTTAAACACGCACTTATTCTTTTAGATAATAATTAATAAAAACGATCTTCTCAAAAAAAAAAAAAAAAAAATGATAAAAACGATAGTTATTTTGGTGTATATGTGGTTAAGAGGATGATAAAAATGGAAATAAAAAAAATATAGAGATGATAGAAAAAGTGGGAGGAAAAGAAAACAATTTTTTTTGTTTTCTTCCTGTGTTTGGTAAGAGAGATAAAGAAGTAAAATGATAGAAATTATATTACTATACTTTTATTATAGTTACGGATAATTTTGTAATTTTATTATTCCTAGCCATTTTCTCTCTGATTTGAAAAAAATTAAATTGCTCGGTCCAAATGACACATCTCCATCTGTACTTTTTGAAAGGCCTCAATTATTATTCTTTTTTTTTTATGAGGCCTCAATTAATTTTTTTTTTTTGAAGGTAGGCCTCAATTAATTCAATTGTGATAGTTGGGATTGGGACATGTAAATGTTATACGTGTAGCAATTGCATCCGATCTTCCTATCTACGTCAATCACCTAATAACTCCACAAAGATTTTATAAGAAAATACCTGTAGCAATCCTATCAAAACTTTATGTTAGTTGTATGTCAATTTAAATTTGTACTACCCTCATATAAGAGATTAACACGTCACTTTTTAGTACTCTTTAATGGTATATGTTTGATTAAAACAAATCATATTCAAAGTATACATTCCCACAAAGATAATCATATGATATATACATTAATTAATTCGTTCACAACTTGCTACTTGTGCGATTATGACTGATCGACAAAAATTATTGGATCGTACAAGTCAGTAATAAGCATGAAGAACATTATGAAAATGTATGAAAGTATAAATTATTTTGATTCAAGGTGGACCCTATTTTTCTTTGCATTTACAAGTTGAGTAGCTAAGTAAATTTTTTTTTTCTTCGTGTATTTGGTAAGAGACGCGGAAAAGTAAAATGATAGAAATTAAATTGATTGGTCCGAATAAAAATCTCCATCCGTACGTTTAAAAAAAAAAAAAGCCTCGACAGTACCACATAAGACCTCAATTCAATTGTGATAGTTCCAGCTATATGGACTTTAAATGTTATACGTGTATCAAGTGCATCCGAGTTTTCAATTCCATGTCCATTACGTAATAACTCCTCTACGATTTTTTGAGAAAATTTGTGTAGCAATGTCAATTTAAAATTGTACTACCCTCGTTTAAAAATCAATACCCCATCTCTCACTTTTTAGCACTCTTTTATGTAATATGATGATTCATTAAAACAAAGCATATTTAAAGTATAAGTTCCCCTATGTACATTAGTTAATCAATTCTTATATATCATAATTTTTGTTTTAAGCCCATTTCACTGTATCGTGTTACATTTTCATTTTAATGTTTTATTTCCCATGCTCAATTTTACAACTTGTTAATTTGTGTTATTGTAAGTAATTGATAAAAAGTGGTGGGTTGTACAAAGTTAATAGTGAGCATAAAATGCAAACTATTTATAATTGCACAAATTAACAAATTGTGAAATTATGTGTGCGATTGAGTGTATCTAGAATTATTCTTTAACTCAAAGAGAAAGATTGGCCAAAAAAATAAGAGAATTAAAATTAAGGAGAGAGATTGATAGGTACCAAAAGCAAGGCTTTGATCTCTGTGTCTGTGAGCTTCTCTCCCTCATCGTGAGCAACCTCTTTCAATGAAAGCAAGGTACTCAACATGTCCTTGTGCTGCCCACCAGTGTTAGTCTTGTGCTCCTCAACAATTGTGGTCAAGAATGCATCAAACCTCTTGTGTAGCTTCTTCATCTTAGCTGCTACCCCTTGTAAGTCTAGCCACTCCAATGCTGGAATAAAGTCACCTATGTTGAACACTCCAGCCAACACCATCACCTCCACCACCATTGATTTGAATTCATCTGCCTTGGCATCACCACCACCACTACCATCACCGAAAACCCTCCGCCCTAGCATCACTCGCCCTAGGGCGTTTACGGTACATACATTGAGCAATTGTCCTAAATTCACGAGCTTTGAGTTTTCATTTGCTATAGCACGTATCAACACTGACACTTCTTCCTGGATATTCATGTAGATTGAATCAATACAATTTACTTGCACAGAAAAAGGGAGATTTGGTGGTTTCAACTTTTGTTCTATTAACAAAGTTTTTATAAATAAATAAATACTTATATGTTGAATGCTTTATTAAATTAATTTTTATAATATTTTACGAAATTGTACTAATGGTATAGTATGCTATTAAATTGGAATAAATAGAATAATAGATGAAATAATTTTACACAGTCTTTCTTTTAGTCTCAAAATTATCACTCAAATTTGTAATATACTAATACGTACGTCTATTTATGTTCTTTCATTTTTCATTTTTATTTTGAATATTTAATATATATATATATATATATATTTTTTTTTAAATTTTGAACCAAACAAACGTGTGNTAAAGTAAACAATAATTGAAAAAAAAAATATGCTCATTAATTTATTTTCACTTTTGAAAATAATTATATATTTTAAAATATAAATATAAAAATATATTTATTTCTTTTGTGCTAAGAGCATTGTTGTTCAATTGATGATTCCTAAAATATTCAACTAAGATATCATGGTTCAAATCCTGTCTCTACTAAATATCGAATCATAAAAATAAAAAAAAATAAAAAAAATACAATATTCCATCATGAAAATTGAAAACTACATACCCTTATGAGAGACAGACTCATAAAAAACGCAATTAAAGAGTAATCAAAAACCTTCCTATGCAGGAACTATGCTCCATTAATGGGGGTCCCTTTTACGGGTCCCCCTACCTATATGCTGTTACATGAGATCTCATGATTCATGAACTAGTGGTCCATAATAGTCTAAAATACATCTTTCTCGTGATATATACTTCACAGGTCGAATCCTCCCTTATTCATGCTTAGCAAAAACAGGAAGAGAAAACAACAAAACGCTGGAAAAGGACATCTGGTTAAATAATTATAATAAAAAAATTAAAGAAAAATTATGCAATTTTCTAATGGGACCGGTCAACTCATTGAATTATTGAAATAGTGATCATGCCCTCGAATAAAATATTTTCATTTTTGTGGTCACACTGTAAAAAAAATATTTTATATAAAATAATATCACATCCTTCCCATCAAAACTTAATAAATAATAAATGAAAAACGTATGTATAAAAATAATTACCTATAAATATATATCTTCCATTTATTAATTAGGTTTACATAGTATTATTTAATAACAAATAACTTTTCCACTCTGTGACGTAAACTGAGGCGTGAAATACATATTTTATATATTATCCATAATTACTCTTATGTACACGCCATACACTTATTTTGTTTTTAACGAAAAGACAAAAAAAAAGACAGAAAGAATACTCTATGACAGCATTGAAATTGGAAAATGTTGAATTTGGTATCTAACCTGACGAACATGTCTAAAATCATCCAAGGCTTTTCCAGAGAACAAATGAACTGAGCTGATCTTCCTTAGCATGCGCCAACGTGGGCCGTACGGTGCAAACACAAGGTCCTGATAGTTATACGCAATATGCTTAGCACCCGAGTTTGGTGGTCTGCTTGAAAAATTTGCGTCATGGGCTTTCAAGAACTGTGCAGCAACAGAAGCCGAGGCCGCCACGACAACATCAACAAAGCCTAGACGGAGGTGCATGAGAGGACCATAGGTTCGAGCCATGTCTGCTAGAGAGTGGTGAGGTACTGTGCCCAAGTGAGGCAAGTTTCCAACGATGGGCCATGGTTTAGGACCTGGTGGAAGAGGAAGACCGCTACTACTACGGCTACGAAGGTTTAGGAGGTAATAGACGAAGATTGCTATGGCTATGGTGACCAAAATGAGAGAGAACGGAGACATGGTTTTTTCTTGTGTGTTTAGCTTTTGCCGAGTGTCTTGTTTGTAATCATCCAAGGCTTTTCCAGAGAACAAATGAACTGAGCTGATCTTCCTTAGCATGCGCCAACGTGGGCCGTACGGTGCAAACACAAGGTCCTGATAGTTATACGCAATATGCTTAGCACCCGAGTTTGGTGGTCTGCTTGAAAAATTTGCGTCATGGGCTTTCAAGAACTGTGCAGCAACAGAAGCCGAGGCCGCCACGACAACATCAACAAAGCCTAGACGGAGGTGCATGAGAGGACCATAGGTTCGAGCCATGTCTGCTAGAGAGTGGTGAGGTACTGTGCCCAAGTGAGGCAAGTTTCCAACGATGGGCCATGGTTTAGGACCTGGTGGAAGAGGAAGACCGCTACTACTACGGCTACGAAGGTTTAGGAGGTAATAGACGAAGATTGCTATGGCTATGGTGACCAAAATGAGAGAGAACGGAGACATGGTTTTTTCTTGTGTGTTTAGCTTTTGCCGAGTGTCTTGTTTGTACTTTGTAGAGCTTATAAACAATATTTGATGAGATGGCGGGTGAGTCACGCACTCAATAGAGTTAGATTGAAACGTGATTTTATTTATTGATATTATTGTTGAGTGGTAGATCAACTTGACTGTTAGATAGCTACATAGCACATGTACATCATCTACCATTTTATATCCTATCTGCCCCTAGGCAAGTTATATCTTTTGTCCGTAAATTTTGTTGACAAATTAAAAAAAAAATAAAAAATGTAAGTCAGTGGGTTCCCTTTAATCCGCCTAGTAAAATTTTTTGTTGTAGGATAAGAAATCTGAACTTCAAACTCTGTTTATACCATAAACTAGTTGATATAATAACCTAAATAATAAAAATTAATCATCATGAAGTGAATACCATAAATTGAAATTCTATTATATCTATTACAAATATATATATAAATTTGATCCTATTTGTAAAAGTAGGATGATTTTTTCTTTTTAAAATTTTTTTTCTAACCAATTTAGAGGAGTTTGGAGAAAATTTCCTCTAATTTTGCAAAAATAGTAGTTTCATTGTATCCATAAGACAAATTTGTTGTAAATCTCTTAACAAACTCTTGCGTGGGGGAAATATTGTCTTTTAGATAGAATTTTTTAGGAATGACAATTTTGCCCCACCTTACTTGATCCGCCCCTCCCTCTTTGCCCTGCACTAGTTTTCCTTGCCTTGCAAAGGTGGTAAGGCAGGCATACGGCGAGATTTTAGCCTTGCACCACGGGGTTGAGTAGGGATGGGTTTAGACTTTTTAGACCCACCTTGCCTTGGCCCACTGCGCCCTGTGTTGATAAATGTAATAATTATAATTTTTTTATACTTTAAAATCCTACTATTTAAACAAATATATCAATATTAACTTATTTTATTTTACCTAACGTGACTCTTTATCTTTATTTTGTTATTTCTTATACCATGAGATTTTTGTTTTTATTGTAATTTGTCTTGTTAACACTTGAATAATATTATTCAATTTTTACTAAAAATTAGTTTGATTTGATGAGATAAATTTAGTTGTAATTTCAATCGAAGCATGGTTTTATTAAAAAAATTATAATAGTTATGAGACAAATTAACAAAAAGTAAAGTTTCACATAGTGGAAGCAGGGTTTCGTGGGACCCAATGGACAGAGATAAGGCAAGACAAAACTACGTAAGGCGGGGGCAAAGACCCCCTGCCCCACCCCATTGCCACCTCTAGCATTTTTCATTCCTATAAACCATTAAAGTCTCATTTTTGCTTTCATTATCAACCCCATAATCCACAATAATTAAAGTAGATGTGCATGGATGGTATTAATTGCGATTATGAATAGATTGTAGTAGTCTGATTTGGGAGTGGGGTAGGCTAATAATTATATTTGTGTTGTTTGCGTTTGGAAGGAGGCAGTGAAAGAGAAAGCAGAGAAGGAGAGAAACAAGGATTGGGAATAGGTTGTGGAGGTCTGATTTTATCATTGAAAATCATATTTCTTGTTGCTTCTACCTGCTGTATTTCTAATGTTTGGTGTTGTGTTATGCATGGCCTTTTTATTTATTATTTTTTTAATGTTAATTTAATTGTGTGCATAGTAATTTCAGATTGCATTATTTGCGTTGAATCCATTACTTATGAACCACTTCGTAGCTCTTGTGAATTCAACAAGCTTGTAGACACATTATTAGTTATATACCTATTATATATTTTATTATAATTTTAAAATCATTAATTAATTATTTGTGACATCATTAATCCAACCTTGGTTAAATAAAAAAAAATTAGGAATCAGTCTCTTTTTTGGTTCTTTGCCTGATATAATTTTTAAACCATGGCTAAGCCCCCAAAACTGCAAGCCACTGTGCCAACCTCCACTTATGATCTTGTAGCTAGATTCCAACAAGGACCCTCTTAGCCATTGTAGGATAATAATGTGCACAAGGCTCACCCAAGGTTTTATATAAAACATTTCAATCAACCCTAACAATGTTTAATTATATCAAATTCAAACAATTTTAGACGTGTAGCTAACAATGCAAACACCTTAAGCATGTTATTCAAACCTTAAGCATGTTTTTAGCATACTTCTAAAAGCTGGAAACAAATCAAACAACAAACCAAACTATAAACTCCTAAAATATAGGTTTTTAGGTGAGCCTATGCTCACATGTTCAATCTATGTACAAAGGCTCCTTAATATGGAAAAACTCTAAAATGTTTTCAATGCATGTTACCTCTCTCTCACAAGGGAGTGGACCCCACACTTGTGGGCTCCACTCCCTTGTGAGAGAGAGGTAACATGCACCGGAAACATGTAAGACCTTCTCATCAATATGCGTATGTAGGTACCTACGAACAAGCCTGGGTACGCGCCTTGGGGAAGAAACCATAAATTCAATCTAAGCTAGCCTAGACATGTTCCTAACCTAAGAAAATCTATGGCAAGAAAGCAATTAATCTACAAAGTAAAATAACTAAATAAAAGGTCATAAAAAAAGAGTTTACCTCGAAATGAGAACCAAAGGTCCAAATTATGCTTTAAATTTGATCGTTTCCCTCAGTTAATTTGTGCATATATTATATCACACAAATAAAGAAATCAGTACTAACGTTTGAACTGAAGGCCAGTGATCTGGAAGAGGCTTTGGCCAAGCAAGAACTAAGAACTCAAAGGAATTTAAAACAACTCCCTCTTTTATTTAGGAGGAATCGCTTTGGTAGTAATTATAATGTGTCTTTTGTGAAGGGGGTGAGTGGGGATTTTTATTGCTAAAAATCTAAGTTCAAAGTCTTCTCCAACGATGTAGGATCAGTCTTGCAACTGATTTCCGAGTAGAAATTTCCTTAAGCAACATATGTATGGATGGACCAATTCTACGTAATGATTAAAGAAACCATAAATTCAATCTAAGCTAGCCTAGACATGTTCCTAACCTAAGAAAATCTATGGCAAGAAAGCAATTAATCTACAAAGTAAAATAACTAAATAAAAGGTCATAAAAAAAGAGTTTACCTCGAAATGAGAACCAAAGGTCCAAATTATGCTTTAAATTTGATCGTTTCCCTCAGTTAATTTGTGCATATATTATATCACACAAATAAAGAAATCAGTACTAACGTTTAAACTGAAGGCCAGTGATCTGGAAGAGGCTTTGGCCAAGCAAGAACTAAGAACTCAAAGGAATTTAAAACAACTCCCTCTTTTATTTAGGAGGAATCGCTTTGGTAGTAATTATAATGTGTCTTTTGTGAAGGGGGTGAGTGGGGATTTTTATTGCTAAAAATCTAAGTTCAAAGTCTTCTCCAACGATGTAGGATCAGTCTTGCAACTGATTTCCGAGTAGAAATTTCCTTAAGCAACATATGTATGGATGGACCAATTCTACGTAATGATTAATTCCTTCATGTATTATCATTGAGGAATGGGACTAAACTCATTGTATGAGATACAAAATGAGATGTCTAGAAGCATGAGCGGAGCCAAGGAGGTGGAGGGAGTGGGGGAGAGAGCAATTGTCTTTTTACATTTCCTTATGTATTATATGTCAAATTTTATTGAAAAAAAAATAGAAGAAGAAAAAAATATTTCTTATGTTATCAGTGTTTTTAAGGTTCAAAAGTCATAAAAGAAAAACAAAGATAGGGAAAAAATATTTTAAATAAGCAGAAGTTCTCATTGAAGAGAAAAAAAAATTTTAAAAACAAAAAAAAAACAAAAATTATTACCTTCCAAATTAAAGTGTAAAGAGCTCAAATTATTTATGACTTATTCATATTTAACAAACAAACAAAATATATTTGATATTTAACTGTGTTTTATCCTTTTATCTTTTAATGTACTTCTAACATTGAAATAGTGTTGGTATTCACAGGAGTTGTGTGTCTAGCACACACGACACGCTTGCTCATTCAAAGACATACGTATATATTATTTATATATAACTTTTGTACCCTTTAAAATTAAATCTTGGCTCCATTATTAGTTTATTACCTACCAGGCTACAAACACTGCATTTTCATTTTGATTTGACAATTGGGTTCCTTGTGGTCATAATAATTCAAATTCTTTACAGTTTCATCTAATTATCCTTCATATTGGCTTAGTCATATTCAATATAAAGAAAAAAAGATGTTATTCTAGAGATTCTTTATTTCTTTGAATATATATATGGTCATGATAGTAAACTTTAACCACCAATTATGACTTAGTGCCTGTTTGGATGAAGGGGGAATGAGGAGGAGTAGAGGAGAGTAGAATTAGCTAAAAATAAGCTAATTTTAGATCAAATCTACTCTTCTCTCTCTCTCTCTCTCCCTCAATTCAAACGGACCATTAGTCTTCTTCGAAGTTTTAAACTTTAACCACCAATCCTGCATTACATGTGGTTTAATTGAAGCCTTTTGTATCCTCTGCAACCTATTTCTTGTTCTAAACTTCAATTTATGAAAGGAACCCACTTAATTCATATTCAATTATCACTTAAAAAAGGGGGGCGGGGGGGGGGAACTCTAAAATTTAACTATTTCTGTCTAAGCAATTTTTTTTTTTAATTAATCAAGATTGGCACCTAACCCGTCCTGTCTTTTTCATAGCTCTTAATTTTATTGTACCACTAACGGACATGTTATTATATTACAAATTACAGTCAGAAAATCCGATTGGTACCTACAACCTCACCCACTTTTTCATAGGCTCCCAAGTCCCAATTATTACTATAACTATGAAGTGGATTTCAGATTTTTAATATGAAAATGGAATGAAAGATGAATGTTAGAATGAAATTTTGAAAAGTAAAGAGTCAAGATGAAAAACAACTCCTAACTTTTAAGGTTAGGAATATACTTTAATCTATATTTTATTTTTATGTCAAGGTGATGGTCATTATATTTTTTGTCAACATGATGGTTGATCACCACTTAGTTTTTGTTTGGTTAGCTTATTTTTTGCCAATTTATTTTACTATTTAGCTTATTTTTATTGTTTCACTGCAATTTTTGGTACTATTTATGGATCTCTTTGTACCATTTCAACTAACATTTACTTTTATCAATAGTATTTTTAGCAAAAAGTTTTCAATTTTAGCAAAATAAGCGAATCCTAAACAGACATTTATGAGCTACATAAATTAATACAACATTTATTAATTTTATATCTCTATATATCATCTACTATATAATACTGTAAAAGTTAGGTCTTAAAAGTGGTAATTATGTCAAGAGGATACACTTTCCTTTTTAATGAACCTCATTTTCTCTTTATGTCATGTGATGCATTATAAGTACATTAAAATAATTAACATACTAGCTTTTTGCGATGCAAAATATATTGTAAAACTAATTATTAATTAACTAAAAGGAAGAATTAATTTATACATTTCAAATCTCTTGTAATGTACGTAAGCTGAATTTATTAGAAGAAAAAGAAAAGATTAAGAGTAGAGGGGCATATGATTATTACATTTATGCAAAACATTTATAACGCTCATATAATTATCAGCATCAATAAGAAGCTGCATTCTAGAAGTAGAATTCAAGATATAATAGTACACAAACAATAACAAGACTTGTCAAATAATTCAATTGGAGTTGGAGTAGAAATGTGTAGAACTTCTACAGATAAGACATCTCTTCATGCTTAATTAACACCAATTCAATTCCTTAAGAAAGATTTTATATGACTCAGCCATGCGTAACACAAATTTGAGAAATGATACAAAGAATTTATATAACATTCAATTTTATAGGGTGCACACGTGCGCGCGTGCACACACACACACACAAAACCCCTCAAATATTCAATTACAATTCATATTCAATTACTATGCATAGGCACAAATATTTACCTCACATGTAAAAGCAAGATAATTTTATTTGAAGTATAAAGATATTTGACATACATTAGAATGAAATTAACTAAATAAAATTAAAACAAATGCATTTGAGCAGACCAAAGCTATCGAATTTTTTTTTTTTTTTTTTTACATTTAAGCATAAAAAGAAAAAGGGAGAAATTATTGTTTAACAAAATGCAAAGTATAAACAAAGAAGCAATGAAGCAATACTTCTATTAGGAATTCTATCAAGCACATTATAGATGTTAATCATTAAAGACATATCATTAAATACAAATTGCACTCCTTAAGGTTGATTGATATTTATTTCAGTCCTCTAACTTTACTTTTGTTCAATTTAGTCTTCTAAGTTTTAAACTTATTCAATTCAAGTTTTTCATCCAATTTTGTTTTAAAAACAATTGTCGTTAAATATGCAATTACCTAATGAAAAAAATTCTCACATAAAAAATCTATAACATATTTTTATTAATTTTATAGATTTTTTTTTTTTCATGTGAAAAAAATATTTTTTTAATGGAAAATTTTTAATGAAATTGGACAGAACGTTTAAATTGAATAAATTTGAAATTTGGATTACTCAACTGAATAGAAGTAAAGTTAGAGATTTGAAATGAATTTCAATCAAACTTAGAAAGTGTAATTTGCATTTTAGCAAAAAATAAATAAACATTTAAGTCATATTCAGAAACCTACATTAGAAGACAAAGAAAGCTAAATAATTAGCATACTACCTGTTAAACTGTGCAATGCAAAGGAGATTGTAAAACTAAGCATTAGGATGTTAAACAAATTAACTGAAAGGCAGAATTCGATTTTACACTTTAAATCTCTTGAAGAGTAAGTAAGAAAAATATATTAGAAGAAAAAGAAAAGATTAAGAAAGTTATACATGAAATGCTAAAATAGTCTAGAAGGGTATATGATTATTTACATTTATGAAGAACATTTATAACGCTCATAATGATCAGCATCATAACAGTAGAATTCAAGATATAATAGTACACAACATTTAAAAATATTTTTCAAACAATTCAATTAGAGTTGGAGTAGAAATATGCAGAAGATCTACGCATAAGACATCATCTACCTTCCCCTAATAAAAAAAAGGGGAAAATAATACTTTACCACCCTAAATTATGTCTCAGATTACACTTTGCATCCTAAACTATTCGAATGCACAGTTTACACCCTAAATTATGACTCTTGTTACACTTTGTACTCTGACGTTAGTTTTACAATTAAGTTTAACGGAAATATGAAGCATGTGACTTGCATGTGTGTATTGCTTAAGTGACACAAACTTAAAAGACAAAAAACTCCATCTTTCCAATTAATTAAAAACAAAACTTCCCTTTTTTCTATTTTCTTTTTTTCTAGCTTTTACTCTCATGGGTATCATCCCTCCCCCTAAATCAAAAGTGTGTAACCCTAAATTCCCAAATCAAAATCATCCTTAACACCACCACTACTTCACCACTACGACACAATGTCTGTCCCTAAGACCGGTAATGCTTCACCATAATAAAGGGCTATGTAGGGTCCATTGCTATTGTCCTTCTAGTCCCCATTGGTATGTGGACTCTTAGAGGCTATTTGGTTCACTTGTTTCCATAACTCAATTATCTATTTCCATAACTCATAACTCAAAAATAGTGAGACCCATAGCAAAAAGGTTGTTTGGTTGCATAATAACTCTGTTTCCATCACTCAATTATCTAATTTTTGAATTATGAGTTATGGAAACTGAAAACACATTTTGGCTGTTTTCAGTTTCCATAACTCATAACTCAATGGCAATATTGTAATTAAACACACATAGGGGACCCACAAACATTACTCAGTTGCACCTTTTGACCACCTTTTGACTTTTTTTTTTCCCTTCTCCTAGGTTGGCTGTTTTTTTTTTTTTTTTTTTTCACTGGGTTCGGTGAGTTTGGGTACTGAAAGAAACAAAAAAAAAAAAAGAAAAAAAAAAGAAGAAGAAAAAGCTGCACCGGGTGACAGGTATGGGGTCCACAAATTGTGTGAAAAATATTAAGTGATGAGAACTGAGTGATGGTGCCAAACAAACATGGTATTTTAGAGTGATAAGTGATGAGTGATGAGTGATGGAAATTGAGTGATAAAAAAAAAATGAACCAAACAGCCTCTTAAGTTCCCCGTATGTAGTCGCGAAACAAAGTCAGCAGAATAGAGGCATAAAGGTCATGAGGTGAAGAAGTATTTGAGAGAGAAACAACATTTGGCTAAGTGACAATTCCGACCCATAGCACGTGGAGCCCCTATCATAGCTTGCTATAATTGCTTGAGCCCTGCATTTACCTGCAGATTTTGTTCTCTTCCGAAGGAGGTTTCATTCGCTTAGGTTGGGTGTTTATTCAGAGCTGGAAAAAAAAGTAGGAATTTTTGCTTTTAATTGATTGGGAAAGGGGTTTTTTGGATCTTTAAATTTGTCACTTAAATAATACACACATGCAAGTCACATGCTTACTTCATATTTCCGTTAAACTTAACTGTAAAAAAACTTAACCGTAAAACTAACGTCGGGATGCAAAGTGTAACAAGAGTTATAGTTTAAGGTATAAGCTGTGCATTCAAATAGTTTAGGGTGTAATGTGTAATCTAAGGCATAGTTTAGGGTGGTAAAGTGTAATTTTTCCAACAACAAAAAAGAGAAAAAAGACATCATCTACCACCGCACATCGTTGGTGCGATGGTCACTCTACAAGTATAAGTGCTTCTAGGGTGTGAGGGATATGGGTCGGGGTTCAAGTCTCTAGAAGGGAGTTTCACACACATATACACTTAAATTATTTTGGAGTAGAATTTCTATCTTGTAAAAGAAAAAAAAAAATTAACACCAAATTCAATTCCTTAAGCAATACCCATTACCCAATATGATCCAGCCAACGTTCCATTTTTAGACACACACAACCAAAATTAAATAAAACCCTTAAATAATCAATTATTGTGCTTATTAGGCACAAATATTTAAAAGGTTAGCCGTACATTTCATGTTTTTACTGTACAACTCAATGTAAATATTATATACAACATGATTTTCTCATGTAACTCATTACAAGTACATTAAAAATATTAACATATATATATATACCTTACTTTAAGTAAAACTGTATCACTAAAGTTCCTTTTTTTTTTTTTTTTTTTTTTTAAAAAAAAAAAAAAAAAAAAAAAAAAAAAAAAAAGCAGTGTTATGTGATGATGACCCTAACTCTATTATTAGGAAACCTAAATTTAGGATATCCCATCTGGCTCTCCTGGCTGGGTTGGGCAATAAAAACCGTCATGCCATGCACCCGAGACGATTAAATAGTCGTCTTTCATTCCCTTGTTAGACTTGGGAAGACAGGAAATGAGCCTAACTAGGTCAGATCGGCATTTGAGGTAATATCCCGCTCCCTTTTGGCTATGACATTCGTACATATGTACTATGTCAAGCCAGGTGAGTCCCAAGCCTAAATGACGACTCAAAGCGTCAATCACTTCTAGGATCCTAAAGACGCCAGGTGCGCATTGATCAGGGGAAAGCCTATGGTTACGAAGATAATCTCTTGTAATAGGACCTATAGGGAGAGTCATTCCCCCTTCTATGAATACTATTATAGGGATTATAACTTCTCCCTTTCTTCGGTCGGTTAGTAATCATTCTGGGGGACAATACCTCAGGTTCACTCCCTATGGTATGTCATAGGTTCCCTTAAATGTCTCTATTAAAGTAGCACTATCAACCAAATATTTAAATTTACCCATCTTGGATAAACAGAAAGAAGGAAATACAGAATAACAACTGGGAAACGAGAGTTTGAAGGCCGAGAAGAAAATGAAGGTTTGAGGAAATTAGAACTTACACAAACTGGGTTGGGAAATGATCTTTAAATCTTTGAAAGAATTTGCGTGGGTGTTTAAAGAAATGAGAGATGATTTGAAAAGCTTGATGAACTTGAGAGTTTGGGTTCGATGGAAAGTCTAAGAAATTGCAAAGTAGAAAAAGAAATGATCTTCTTTGAGGCTTTATATAAGGGCCAGAAAATGGGTGGGAGTTATCCTGCCCAAATCTTGAGGAAGAATATCGTTCGTTGGATCAATAGTTCACCATTAGATGTCAAAGACATAGTGTCACCTGGAGTAATTAATAGCGCTTCGTGAGTATCGAAACATCAGCGACAATGATGAAACACTTAAATCTATGCTCCCACGTGTGTAAACTCAGGTATTTTTCACAGTTTCAGTTTTATTCTTCTGTAATAAATCAAAATCTTATTCTTTCTCCTCATATACGAGGGAAAAGTTAAAATTTTGAGGGGCTATTATGGGAGTAGAAACCCAAATTTATGTCTTTGGCCTAGGGCCCTATTTGAAGACTGAGGTGTGTCCGAAGAGGAGTAAATGATTGAGAAGGATCCCAAAAGGGATACATATGCGCGGAAATGATTAAAGAATATAGTCCAAAGAGTGTGTCCTCCTCGGATATGAAGCATATCGATTAAGTAAGTACCTGAGAGGTTTGAGTGACTTTCCTAGCAATTTCAATGATAAGGATGAACCTCAGGCACGTATAAAGATGATAAGAACAAATAAATATCTAAAGAAAAAGTTGCTACCACCACATTAAACGCACTGTAAAAACTTTTTTGGTTGCATTAATGTGGAGAAGACCCCTGAACAGTGCAGTCTCAACTACCACCACTCATAGAGGACCGACGAAGATACCTGACGGGACATATACTCAAGTGAACGTTTAGATGACTAACAAGTGTACGATCAAGATGTTTTGAAAGAAAACTATATAATGTAAAAGACCTCCCATAAGAGAGGGGGAGGCCCGAAAAATCAAAGGAGAAAAGAAAGGTTTATTATAGCTTTGAGAATTATATAAGCAAAAGTTTGTCTCCTCGGACAACACTTTATCCAAGTTTTAAGTTTGTTCTTACAATTATTTATCTGTTGGATCTTTGTAAGACGTTGTTTAGTTCATTACCAGCCTAAATCTTTCACCCACTCTCTACAAATTCATTATATTGGACTTGTTGGACTCTTATTCTATACCTTTTGAGTTTAGGCCACAAATATAGACCCTACATATATATGTATATATATATATATTTAAAGTTTCATATAAATTAGGGGTGTGCATGTGTCAAGTTTGAGAGTTTTTTCAACCCAACCCGACCTTGCCGAATTGAAAAATTGCCAACCCAACCTAACTCTTCATATGTGTAGAATTAGGGTTTTATTAATTATTAAATTTTCTTAATAAATTGTATAAATCATATAATATTCTTAAATTATATTCCAAATTTATAAATTCATTAAAGTAATTTTTAAAATGTCAAAATCAATCAAACTAAAAAAATTAAAGTAATGGTAGTAAAATATACTTAAATACATGGTGGATCAAGTTGGGTCAAATGAGTTGAAAAAACTGTAAGGGTAATAGGTCCAAAAGCCCATATTTATGTATATATTGGGCTAGAAGCCCAACCCGAGGATGTTAAACAATCCGAGGACGGGTAAACATTTTCATAAGGATAAGGGAAGAAGTGAAATTCGATTAAAGCCATCCAGAAGGGTGGTCCAAGGAAGAATGCTTC
Source organism: Quercus suber (assembly GCF_002906115.3). Lineage (NCBI taxonomy): Eukaryota > Viridiplantae > Streptophyta > Magnoliopsida > Fagales > Fagaceae > Quercus > Quercus suber. The sequence continues at coordinate 937,647 of NW_027069510.1, forward strand.
CTCGACTGAGGGTATGGTCTGCCATCGGGAGTAACATTCTGGATCATTCCATGGATGAAGATAAGTATCATGAAGGAACAGGACAAAGGAAAGTCATGAAATATCTAAAAGGAAAGCTACTACCACCGCATTAAATGCTCTGCACCTAACTCTCTGACCGCATTAATGAGGAAGTGATACATGAACAGTAACTTTCAGCCTTATAGCTACTACCCAAAGACTTCAAAAATGTGCTGATGGAACAAGGATCAACAAGGATCAAGACCAACAATCTGATCTACACGTGGAGGGTGGTGATGAAAGGTGAAGATAGTATAAAATGGGGGAGATACCCTATAGAAAAGGATGGAGAAGTTAAGAGAAAAACACTGTAGCAATCAAGAATTGAATTTGTAATCAAAGTTTAGAGAAATATATAAGAGCTGATGTCCTCGGACTGTGCTGAGGACGATTTTCTTTAGTTTGAATCAATCTATCTTCAATCTATCTTCATTTTTAGCCTTACAGCTACTATCCAAAGACTTTAGAAAGGTGCTGATTGAACAAGAATCAAGACCAACAATCTGATCTGCACGTGGAGGGTGGTGAAGAAAGGTGAAGATAGTATAAAATGGGGGAGATACCCTGATAGAAAAGGATGGAGAAGTTAAGAGAAAAACACTGTAGCAATCAAGAATTGAATTTGTAATCAAACTTTAGAGAAATATATAAGAGCTGATGTCCTCGGATTGTGCTGAGGACGATTTTCTTTAGTTTGAATCAATCTATCTTCATTTTCTTGTCATCTGAACCCGCTTTACTTGTTGTCCAACTCATTTAAGTCCAATTTTCCAATTCACTCTCTACAAATTCATTATATTGGACTTTCTGGGCCTACATTCATTTATCTTTGGGGCTAGGGACTCAAACTGCGTCATTTATTTTGCCAACTTATTTTAATATTTAGCTTATTTTACTATTTAGCTTATTTTTGCTATGATTCATGGGTCTTACTGCACTTTTTGATACTATTCATGAGTCTCACTGTATTATTTCAACTAACATTTACCTTTATCTAAAATACTTTCAGTAAAAAGTTTTCAGTTTCAACAAATTAAGCAAATTCCAAACAGACCTTAATGAGCTACATAAATTAATACAACATCTATTAATTTTATATCTCTATATATCATCTACCATATATTATAATACTATAAAAGTTAGGTCTTAAAAGTGGTAATTATGTCAAGAGGATACACTCTTCCTTTTTTTTTATTAACCCCCTTTTCTCTTTGTGTCGTGTGATGCATTATAAGTACATTAATATACTACCTTTTTGCGATGCAAAATATATTGTAAAACTAATAATTAATTAACTAAAAGGAAGAATTAATTTATACATTTCAAATCTCTTGTAATGTACGTAAGCTGAATTTATTAGAAGAAAAAGAAAAGATTAAGAGTAGAGGGGCATATGATTATTATATTTATGCAAAACATTTATAACGCTCATATAATTATCAGCATCAATAAGAAGCTGCATTCTAGAAGTAGAATTCAAGATATAATAGTACACAAATTATAAAAAGACTTGTCAAATAATTCAATTGGAGTTGGTGTAGAAATGTATAGAACTTCTACAGAGTACAGACAAGACATCTCTTCATGCTTAATTAACACCAATTCAATTCCTTAAGAAAGATTTTATATGACTCAGCCATGCGTAACACAAATTTGAGAAATGATACAAAGAATTTATATAACATTCAATTTTATAGGGTGCACACGTGCACGCACAAACACACACACCACACACACAAAACCCCTCAAATATTCAATTACAATTCATATTTAATCACTATGCATAGGCTCAAATATTTACCTCACGTGGAAAAGCAAGATAATTTTATGTGAAGTATAAAGATATTTGACATACATCAGAATGAAATTAACTAAATAAAATTAAAACCAATTGCATTTGAGCAGACCAAAGCTATCGAAATTATTTTTTTACATTTAAGCATAAAAAGAAAAAGGGAGAAATTATTGTTTAACAAAATGCAAAGTATAAACAAAGAAGTAAAGAAGCAATACTTCTATTAGGAATTCTATCAAGCACATTATAGATGTTAATCATTAAAGACATATCATTAAATACAAATTGCACTCTTTAAGGTTGATTGATATTCATTTTAATCCTCTAATTTTACTTTTGTTCAATTTAGTCCTCTAAGTTTTAAACTTATTCAATTCAAATTTTTCGTCCAATTTTGTTTTAAAAATAGTTGTCGTTAAATATGTAATTACCTAATGAAAAAAATTTTGAAAAAAAAAATTCTCACATTAAAAATCTGTAACATATTTTTATTAATTTTGTAGATTTCTCTTTTTTCATGTGAAAAAATATTTTTTTAATGGAAAATTTTTAACTAAATTGGACAGAACGTTTAAATTGAATAAATTTAAAATTTAGATTACTCAGTTGGATAGAAGTAAAGTTAGAGATTTGAAATGAATTTCAATCAAACTCAGAAAGTGCAATTTGCATTTTAGCAAAAAATAAATAAACATTTAGGTCGTATTCAGAAACCTGCATTAGAAGGCAAAGAAAACTAAATAATAAGCATACTACCTGTTAAGTTTTGCAATGGAAAGGAGATTGTAAAACTAAGCATTAGGATGTTAAACAAATTAACTGAAAGGAAGAATTCGATTTTACATTTTAAATCTCTTGAAGAGTAAGTAAGAAAAATATATTACAAGAAAAAGAAAAGATTAAGAAAGTTATACATGAAATGCTAAAATAGTCTAGAAGGGTATATGATTATTTACATTTATGAAGAACATTTATAAAGCTCATAATGATCAGCATCACAACAGTAGAATTCAAGATATAATAGTACACAACATTTAAAAAGATTTGTCAAACAATTCAATTAGAGTTGGAGTAGAAATATGTAGAAAATCTACGTATAAGACATCATCTACCTTCCCCTAATAAAGAAAAATGAGAAATTATACTTTACCACCCTAAACTATGCCTCAAATTACACTTTGCACCATAAACTATTCAAATGCACAATTTACACCATAAATTATGACAAATCTAGAAGGGTATATGATTATTTACATTTATGAAGGACATTTATAACGCTCATAATGATCAGCATCACAACAGTAGAATTCAAGATATAATAGTACACAACATTTAAAAAGAATTGTCAAACAATTCAATTAGAGTTGGAGTAGAAATATGCAGAAGATCTACGTATAAGACATCATCTACCTTCCCCTAATAAAGAAAAATGGGAAATTACACTTTACCACCCTAAACTATGCCTCAAATTACACTTTGCAATATAAATTATTCAAATACACAATTTACACCATAAATTATGACTCTTGTTACACTTTGTACCCTAACGTTAGTTTTACAGTTAAATTTAACGAAAATATGAAGCATGTAACTTGCATGTGTGTATTGCTTAAGTGACACAAACTTAAAAGACAAAAAACTCCATCTTTCCAATTAATTAAAAACAAAACTTCCCTTCTTTTTTTCTTTTTTTTTTTCTTTTTTCCAGCTTTTACTCTCATGGGTATCATCCCTCTCCCTAAATCAAAAGTGTGTAACCCTAAATTCCCAAATCAAAATTATCTTCAGCACCACCCCTACTTCACCATTATGACACAACGTCTGTCCCCAAGACCAGTAATGCTTCACCCTAATAAAGGGTCATGTAGGGTCCATTGCTCTTGTCCTTCTAGTCCCCAATGGTATGTGGACTCTTAAGTTCCCTGTATGTAGTCGTGAAACAAAGTCAGCAGAGTAAAGGCATAAGGTCATGAGGCAAAGAAGTATTTGAGAAAGAAACAACATTTGGCTAAGTGACAATTCCGACCCATAGCACGTGGAGACCCTATCATAGCTTGCCATAATTAATTGCTTGAGCCCACTACCTCTACCTGCAGATTTTGTTCTCTTCCGAAGGAGGTTTCATTCGCTTAGGTGGGGTGTTTGTTCAGAGCTGGAAAAAAGAAAGGAGGAATTTTCGTTTTTAATTGATAGGGAAAGGGGTTTTTTGGTCCTTTAAATTTGTGTCACTTAAGTAATACACACATGCAAGTCACATGCTTATTTCATATTTCCGTTAAACTTAATTGAAAAACTAACGTCCGGGTGCAAGGTGTAACAAGAGTCATAGTTTAGGGTGTAAACTATGCATTCAAATAGTTTAGGGTACAAAGTGTTATTTAAGGCATAGTTTAGGGTGGTAAATTGTAATTTCCTCAAAAAAAAAAAAAAAGACATCATCTACCACCGCATACCATTAGTGCGATGGTCACTTCACAAATATAAATACTTGTGGGTGTGAAAGACAAGGACCGGGATTCAAGTCTTAGATTATTTTAGAATAGAATTTCTATCTTGTAAAAAAAAAAAAAATCATCTCTTCATGCTTAATTAACACCAAATTATAAAAAATAAAATAAAAAAAATAAAAAATTTAACACCAAATTTAATTCCTTAAGCAATACCCATTTCCCGATATGATCCAGCCAACGCTGCATTTTTAGACACACACAACCAAAATTAAATAAAACCCTTAAATATTCAACTATTGTGCTTATTAGGCACAAATATTTAAAAGGTTAGCCGTACATTTCATGTTTTTACTATACAACTCAATGTAACTATTATATACAACATGATTTTCTCATGTAACCCATTACAAGTTCATTAAAAATATTAACATATATATACCTTACTTTAAGTGAAACTCTATTACTAAAGTTCTTTTTTCTTTTTTTTTCTTTTTTTTTAAATACTACTTGAAGACTTATAAAAAATTTTGAGATATTTAAACATAGTTTCATTATTTTTTTTTTAAATTATTTAACGATCAAGTATAATAATTGGTTTTGCTAAAAATTTAGACTTAAATGAGGTCTATTCATCATGTAACTTAAAATAATTTTTACTCTTTTACTATATATTTTATATTCAATTTTGACTATTAATATATATATATATATATATTTTTTAAAGTTTTCATATAAATTAGGAGTGTGCATGTGTCAAGTTGGAGAGTTTTTTCAACCCAACCCGGCCTTGTTGAATTGAGAAATTGCCAACCCAACCCAACTCTTCATATGTGTAGAACTGGGTTTTTATTAGTAATTTAATTTTTTTTAATAAATTGTATAAATCATATAATATTCTTAAATTATATTCCAAATTTATAAATTCATTAAAGTAATTTTCAAAATGTCAAAATCAATCAAACTAAAAAAATTAAAGTAATGGTAGTAAAATAAACTTAAATACATGGTGCATCAAGTTGGATCAGATGAGTTTAAAAAACTATCAACCCGAACCAAACCTGACCCAAGGCTCAAAATAAAATTTTAACACAACCCAATTTACTAACCCATAAATACCTACCCAAGACGTTAGGTTGAGTTGAGTAAGTTTCTTCAGGTTGGTAGGTTTGATGCACACCCATACATATAATTCATGATTGAGGCATGCATTGTGTAGACTTATACCATTTTCTCTAGAGATAAATTATCTTGTGACTTCTAAATTATCAAGATAAATTATTATTCATGATTATAAACTTTTTCATATTATTATATAAGATCAATCTAGATCGTCTAATTACAGGAGGAGCCTTCAAATAAATAAAATTAAACTAACTTGTAACATGTTTGTATAGAAAACACCAAGAAGTCTCTTCATTAAAATGTCTTTTAATGACATTTTGTAATCTTAAATTTTCATCCACCACACTATTAGTTCATAAGATTTTTGGAGTGTCTTATGGACAAAGAGTGGAATAATCGTGTCCAATATTAGGAGAACACTTCCTTTTTTATATATATAAAAGACAACACCAAGAATGTCATTAGCCTTGCAAGGTTTCTAGAAATGGATTAAAGACTAGAGCCAATAGTTGTCGTGACTAGTGAGTTTGAAATCTTGTAAGATTGTCACATAAAAAGGAACTTAAACAACATAGTATTTGGGGGAAAAAAAAAAAAAAAGGGGTAGAAAGGCAAGCGGTAAACAAGCTGAGTCAAGCCAAATATTAAAAATTCAATCTTGTTAATTTAATTTTATTTCAAACATGAGTTGAGTTCGAGTTCGTTATTAAATAATATTACATGTTCAATCTTGGTTCATTTTATTATCAAATAAGCATGAACTTAGTCACAAGCTACTTGCTTTTCATTTCTTTTCCCATATATAGTAAAACATGACTAAAATCTCTTACCCTTTTACAAATCTATGAATTTTACTATGAATGAACTGTTTATATTATCAATAAACTATAAATATGAATTTGATATTATATAAACCTAGTTTCAACAATCCATTCTCAAGTCTATATAAGTATATTTTTTTAGACAAACACACACTTAAATCGAGTCTGTATGTTCATGAGTTTGTTCGTGAACAGATTATTATATTTGAGCTTGACTTGTTTAATAGTTTAGTTAAAACTTGTGTTTGAACTTAATTAACTTATTTGCTAAACAAACGAATATGAACAAGCTCTTTTCCAAGTTGAGCTCAAGCTATTCATAAATAATTTGGTTAATTTACCATGCCAAGATATGGTGAGGGTGAAAGATGGTCTTTTATGGTTACAAGAGAACCAATGGGAGTCAGAGAGTGCCCCTTTTATGTGGGCTTAGAGATGACCACTATAAATCTTCATCTATTCTCATTCTCTTTAATTACTTATTAAAAAATGAACAAAAAACAAAGAGAGATGTTACATTCACAATATTTTTGCAACAAATCATAGGTGATTAGTTGTTATTGGTTTAAATTTAAACCTAACACTAAGATTACTTTTTTGCGCCCAATAATAACAACCAGTAATAACCTGCCATTTAGGATTTGTTGTGAAAATATTGTTGACATATTTCATTTCTCAAAAAGAAAAGGAACTAATAGAAATAGTGAGTTGCAGCCGACTACCGCCATTTGGTAGTTTCATATATGCCCCTGGGCCAGGTCTACGTGGGACATACATATTTTTTGAGAAGTATCCGTGGTATAAATCTGATTTAATTCTTTATAAATGTTACAACAATCAATACCGTTTACGTCAAATTTCATTTGTTATTAGATTCAAAACTTATGTTTTGTATAATTTAAAAAAACAAAAAAAAGTAATTTAAAGAATTTATAAATAAGATAGTTATTAATCTCTAATCATCTTGAAATTTTATAAGCATGATGGATATAAAGAAAAAAAAAGTATAAATTTATCAAAGTAAACATATAATATAAAAGCATATTATTAAATAATGTAACTTAGTATGTATTTGATATTAACTTATTTAGTTTTTTACTAAAATTATGTTAAACTATACTTATACTTTGAAAATGTGAGATAGATTTAAGTTTTAAAAAAACTTTACATAAAAGTTAAAAATTTGTTGAATAAATTGGAGGCAAACAAACACTAAAGCTACAACAAGCCAGCAAGTAAAACTTGAATCAAATCATTTTTTTTTTTTTTTGAGGAACCAGTAAAAAATCTAATTTCTATTATTAAAAGAAGTACTAATTTTACAATATTTTTATAATAAATTTTAATTAGCAAATTGTTTCAAGTTTTCAATGCGGTGTTTTCTTTTGCCACGGGGCTTGTTTCGTAACCAAGCAAAACATCTTCAATTCATGCCGACCATTGCGCTCGCTATCTGTTATTCTATACCTAACCAAACGAAACATATTCCATTCTTACAATCATGTCGTTTTCATGCGTCACTTTAGAATACCTAAAATTATACAGGCCTTATACCAAGTGAAAATGAAAGTGATGTCTTGTTTTGTCGAAGATAGGTAAGGATGGCTTATGGGCTGGGCCCGTCCTTTCTCTTTAATGGAACATTATTCTCTAAAAAAAAAACGGGGTAAAATGCATTTACACTCTCTCTACGGACCACAATTTTTGTCATAATAACTTTTGTTACAACTCTAATGTATCAAATTGTAACTAGTACTTCTTAATTTCACAATAATCTACAACTTTTTCTCTGTCACATCAAATTGTGGTAAAAATTGTGACAGAAAGTTATGTTCACATATTTTATCTTAAATTTAGCCAATTTAGTGTGCATGTGTGTGTATATATAAATATAATTAGTTCTGTTTGACTTCAGCTTATAAGTTCACTTCTAGCTATTTTTAGCTTTCTATTATAGCTTTTTAAAATCTCATTTTTTTCTGTATTTTTTCACTTTTTCAAAAAATTTCAAGGTACAATTATACTTTAGAACACTTTCAATAAAAAGTTAGATAAGTTGTTTCCCAATAGATTTAGTATGTTGTGCAGTACACACATGTGTAATACATATGTTTTGCACTCCTTGAAATCAAATCCTAACTCTTCCATGGCCATGGACCCATGAAAAGGCCAAAAGGGTCCTAAAATGTGTTAAATATCTATGGCATTCTTAGTTCTTACATAAAAATTGTGTAAAAAGCAAGTACAATATGATGCACAAACAGGGGCAGAGCTTGAAGGGAAGAGGCCGGGAGGGGGCAGGACTCCTAAAATTTCTTTGTATATGTAGGCTCCGTTTGGATTGGCGGCTGGTCCAAGGAGTACATTTTTGGCTTTTTTTTTTTTTACCGACGGCTCTTGCACTATTCATGAGACAGAACAGCTAAAAAAGCAAATAAACAATATTTTTTGTGAACAGTAATCAAAAATATTTTATATTATTTTTAATTTTCAGCAAAATAAGTAGTATCTAAAGACACATAATCTACACTAAAGGAGTTACTCACTACATAAAGAAAAAAGAAAAAAGAAAAAAATCACTTCCACTTGAAATGACTAACACGAAAAAAAAAAAAAAAAAAAAGCTTTTGGCTGTCCCAATTTCACTATTCTTATAAGTCTGTCTCACATTTTGCACCTATTTCACTATTTTATTTATTTATTTACTTAATATCATTATTTTCACTATTTTTACTGTAATACTTGAGTGATGCTTAAAAATTTTCTACTTATATCTTACAAATTAGCATGTCAATCAAAAAAATAATTTCAAACATATATTCATTATATTGTTTAAGTAACATAATCACATTTTTACACATCAGTTTGTAAAATTTGTAGTAGCTATGACTATGAATTGGTTATTTTTGTTTATTTATTTTAATAATATGAAATATATTCATATTTTCTTACCATTGTTTATTTATTTTGTTATTATTATTGATTAATATTTTAAAATTAATTTCATTTTTAATATTGTCTTTTAATTTTCCTCCTCTAAACTAAAATCTTGCTCTCTACTGTGCACAAATGCAAAGCTCTACAGGAGTTTCAAGTGAAAATAAAGCAAAAATCGTCTAATTTTACAATAGAAATCTTGCCCAGCTATCACACAACCAAGAGTGTTTGACAACTGTGACCATAGGGGACTACGTTAGATTCTCCTCTTATATATATATATATATATATAGCCAAATTAAGAGAAAATTCAATTACATTTAAATTGAAATTCAATTAATGTCTAATTTTGTACCACGTGTCCCATCTAATATAAACTTTTAAATTTTTGTACCAAGTGAGTTAATTCAATGTTAAATTTGAATTTCAATTAGAATTTAATTTTGTGCCACATTCCCATATAATTTAATTTTTAAATTTTTGTGCTAAGTGAGTTAATTCGATATAGAAAACGATGAGTCAAATATAAATAAACCATAAAAAAAGCTAATCATATATCTAACTCTCTATATATAAAATTAGAGAAATAAAGAGTTTGAATGATTTTATATTTATGAGTCATTTTTTTGTGTAACTAAAAATATTTCAAATTTATAAGTTATTTATGTAATATACCATGACTATTTATGGTCCATTACTAACTAGGTAGTGTGTGTGTGTATTTTAAACCAAAACTTAAAGAAAATTCAATTAGAATCAAAATTGGATTTTGCTTTTGTTAGCTTTCTATAAAAATTAAATTGTTTAGATTTTTGTTGCTATTTTTTCTCTAAACAAATGAGCATATTTTTATATTGTTTCTATTCAATATTTTATATGCGAAGATTTTGAACCTAAAAATTTGTATTAAGCTGAATGATCTCAAGCACCAATCTATTCTTTTTATTTGTGTTGTATTTAGTAGAATTTCACGTACAATGATTGTGAATTGATATTGTATATGTAATATCCAATAGTGATTTTTAAAATTATATACTCCCACCGTCCTAATTTGTTTGTCCAGTTTTAAAAATCTAACTTTTTAAGGGAAATCATTTATTGTCTTGTTTGCTATATAAAAATGTATAAATTTTCAAAACTACCCTTAAATAAATTTATCAAAAATGGTTTTGGAAATAAAGTAAGGACATAATAGGAACATTAGGAAATTAATGGTTTTTAATTTTAGAAACAAGATAATACTTTTGGAACATTCTAAAATGGAATAGAAGATAAACAAATTGGTATAGGGGAGTACATAATACTAATGTAATAAGAAACTTGGCGTAACTAATATCATGAAAACTACAAGGAAAAACCATTTTAATACCTCTAAATGTTCTGGTTGAACTAATGTCCTATATGTTTAATAATCCAAACTAACATCAATAGTACCACTTTAATTTATTATTCTTATGCGTAAGCACATGTTACATTCTAGTATTAAATAAAGGAAAAAAACCTCCTGGTTGCGAATCAAAAAGTGTAGATTCTACCGTCCATAATAGTTCTCCCTAATTTAAGTGATTTAGAATAGAATTCCCACTTAATTAATTTACAAGAAAAAATTTAAGAAGGCCTTAAATATAATCTTTATTTACAAAGAATGAAAATACCATGAAAGGTCACAAGAAAACAAAATAAAAATCTTATGAGTATCCCTCCATACTCTTTAGATAAAAGGGTAAAATTTTACTTTTATCTCTAAACTTTACTAAAAGTGTTTTTCGTCCCTAAGCTTTATAAAGTTCATTTTTGTCTCTAAGCTTTTTGAATTTAGAGATAAAAAAATTAATAAAATTTAAAAACAAAAATAATATTTTAACAAATAAATAAATATTTTATTAATAACTACTTTATTAGAGCATATTAGTTTGTCTAAATTTTTCTCCAAAATTTTTTTGTCTATTTTAGTATAAGAACTGTGGGGACTCAATTTGGATTGGACCCAGAGTATGAATGGGTTTTCAGCCCAACAAGCCCAAACAATAAATTTTTAGAGAGTGGATCGAAGGTTTAGGCGCTGGCCGGCGTTCTGGGAGCATGAACTCTCTTCTTTTATTAGAAAATACTTAGAACTATTTACAACTGGGGGATGCTCCTCGGACCATGGCCGAGGAGCCCTTTTTCTTCTTTTTTTTCTCCTCCTCTTACTTTAATAGCTCCTCTTTATATAGTCTTCATTGTCCTATCTCGTTCTTCCATCTGTTGATCATCCATTCGCCTTTCTTCTGACCGTCTGTCATATCAGAGGCCTTATCAACACTCAAGTGGTTCACACTGATCAACGTCGCCCTACTAAGGGATTGCATCCCCATTAATGCGGCTATAGGGGTTAGGTGAATGCATTAAGTGTGGAGGTGACAGCTTGCTCTGGGCTTGTCCCTTCCCAAAATTATCCTTAGTATGCCGAGGACGAAGAGATCCTTGGCGTGGATCCAGAAAAGAGTCTCTCCCTAATTTAGTCTTGGATGGTCATCCTTCCTTGGTGCGGGCCTTGGGCCTACTACACGATGGGCTGAGGCTATCGGACCCACGGGCCCCACAAGAACATACTTTTTTCTATTTTATACAACTATTTTTACAAAGCACTTATATCAAATCATCTATTCTAGATTTCATTTTATTTAAATACTCACATTCATTTTTTTTTATACTACTTTTGTCATCTCAAGTAGGAGTGTGTAGCCAATCCACCAAAACCGACCCAACCCACCCAACCAGTTGGGTTGGGTCAGTTTTTAGGGCTTGGTGGGTTGGGTTGGGTTACAAAAATTTTTTTTGATAGTGGGTCAAGTTGAGTTTGGGTCATAAAATTCCAAACCCGCCAAACCCAACCTGACCCACCTATCTTTTAATATATATATATTATATATCCTATCTTTTAATATATGTATATATATATAAAATATATTATATAATTAATAAATTTTTTAAAATAAGTAGCTCTACCTAGCCCATATAAAAACCAATTAGTTCACACAAACTCTAGTAAATTACTATTGTTGTTTAGTCATTAGTGTTGTTTGCTTTTAAGGAGTTACATTGATACTAATCTTTGAGTTTTTTTAATATAATTTTATTTATATTTTTTTTATTCAATTTATTAATAATAATAATAATAATAATAATAAAATTTGTCCAACCCATGGGTTCAACCCGACCCAAGCCGACCCTTGTGGGTTGGGTTGGGTTAGGTTGGACTTATGTGATGGGTTGGGTTAGGTTGAATTTTTTTTTTTGACCCACCATAGTGGGTTGTTTAAAAAATCTCCTTAACCCGACCCATACACACTCCTAATCTCAAGCCTCTTTCTCTCACGTCTAGCATCAGCCATCAGAGGTCTCTCTCCTCTCTCCTCTCAACCCTAGGCTCTTTTTCCTGTGTCAAATCTCTCTCTCTCTCTCTCCAATGGGTTTGGGTTACGGGCCTTCCGTTGATGGTTTGATATTGGGTTGATTTTCTGTTGTTGTAATGGGTTTTGGTGTTGGGTGGTTGGATGGTGTTGGGTGGACAGAATTTGTGTTTGGATATAGGTGGTGTTGGGTTGTAGGTTCTGTGAGAGTGAACAAGAAGGGGAGAGAGAGTCTAATGAGAGAAAAAGAGGTGAAGAAAAGATATTAAAATATTGGAATAAAAAGCTACATTAATAGTAATCGTATATATTTACACAGTTGCTGTGGCAACTGTGTAAATTTTTACAATTTTAGCTTGATGAGAGAATTTTGAGATTAAATGTGCAAAATTAGGCACTTTTTCTATTTTATATTCATTGATGTGAGTGCTTTTGCATACAAAAAAAATGGAGTAACATTTTAGCAAAAGAATACATAACACCTTTGGCTGCTCTGGACGTGCTCACCAAAAGCAAGAGTTTTCATATTTGCTCCCATGTGTTCTATTGCTGAATACAAGTACTAATCCTCATAAAGAAGCATGATTTTTAAAATGGCTTAGGATAATTTTATTTATGAATAAAAGACTTTATTGAAGAAAAGAAAAAACCAGGCAAAAGGTCGGCCTCCTTTACAATCACGCATTTACAACACTAGGAGGGCAATGACCAGGACCAAAACTACCAAAATAAGAATGAACCCATGGCTTCGGGTAGCTGCAATTCTTCTTGTTTGTGATTACATAATTAGTCTATATTTTTCCCTGATTATGCTGATTTCTGAAACACTGCTAAAAAACTTTCAAAGATGTTTCATTGGAAACAGCTGTCAACAATGAAGTTTAAGGAAAAACAAAGAGCTAATGGCAGTCTAAGATCCTAGTCCCAAATTTTTATGGTTTAGGGACGGCTAGATGAGAATTAACAATTTCTTATAGACGAGCATTAACAATTAACAAAAATAGGTAACATTTAGCCAAAAGAAAAATAGTTAACATTCTCAAATCTCAGTAGCCAAATGAATAAAGACTGAGCTAATAAAAAAAAGGGCCATTTATATATTTCAGTAGACAATACATGGGAGGAACTCCCCAGTGTATTTCAACATTTGGCAGTACTTTAAAACAAGGAAAAGCAAAAACCAAAAAAGTACATTCAAATACAGAAACCGCAAAATGCTTATTTACTATTCCTTTTAGGGATGCATAGGACTACACACTTTTCTTTTTCCTAAGGAAACACTTTACTCATCCATCTCATCATCATCATCAATTTCTTCTATCTTCATCTTCTTTACTGCCTGAGCAGTATCACTTCTTGCCCCATTAGGGATTTGGATCAAAACATCTGATTTTTGACCAGTGGCTGCATTAACCAACCCTCCATTCTTCTCCACCTTATACACCAATCCATTCCCATTAGGCTCGGCATCTATGTACACAGTTGAGTTTTCATCAATCTCTTCCCTTATAAGCATTTTTGACAGCTCTGTCACAACCTTCTTCTCCAGCCACCTCCTGATAGGTCTGGCACCATAAACCTGAACAGGAAAAAAAAAATACCATTAAGTATTTCTTGCAAGCTAAAAGCAAACCAGATTTAAGCGGGACAAATCTTTTTTCAAACCACTTTTTACGACCGTTGAGTTGTCAAGTTATTGATATTCATATAGACTCAACATTAACAGCACTCTATTGTCTACTACCATTAACAACTTGTCAAGTCAAAAGTAAGGAAAATATAAGTATCGAGAAAAGTTGTGTCTTTAGACTAATTGGACAAGGAATACTAACCGGATCATAACTTTCCGCTAATACAAAGTCCAAAGCAGCATCAGTTACAGCTAAGGCAATTCCCCTCTCAGCAAGCCGACTTGCAACGTCCTTCATTTGCAACCGGGCAACCTTCCTTAGCTGCTCATGTGAGAGAGGATCAAATACCACAATCTCGTCCAGCCTATTTAACAACTCTGGCCTGAAGTGCTTCCTTACCTGTCAAGTAACAACAAAGAGATTACTACCAATTTCAACATAACAGAAATATGTACATTTATTTGTTAAGTATTGAAAGTAATTCAATACCTCCTGCATTACACGATCACGTGCAACTTGCATTGTGACCTTGCCCATCAGTCCAGAAAGGAGGTGCTCTGCTCCAAGGTTTGATGTCATGATAATCACAGTGTTCCTAAAATCAACGGTACGGCCTTGGCCATCGGTTAACCTTCCATCATCTAAAACTTGGAGCAGAGTATTAAATACAGAGATGTGTGCCTTTTCCACTTCATCAAAGAGTACTACGCTATAAGGCCTTCGCCTCACAGCCTCCGTGAGCTGTCCCCCTTCCTCATGTCCAACATACCTGCGAATTGCAAGAGTAGAATGAGAGTAAGAATCTACTTTCACATCAGAAATATATAAATACTGGTTGAATAAATATGCTAAGACACTTACCCTGGTGGAGCACCAATTAACCGTGAAACTGAGTGTTGCTCCATATACTCAGACATATCAATCCTCACCAACAGATTTTCATCATCAAAGAGTTGCTCAGCAAGAGCCTTTGCAAGTTCAGTCTTACCAACACCAGTTGGACCTAGGAATAGGAATGAACCTGTTGGTTGTTCAGGCCTTCCTAACCCAGCCCTAGACCTCAATACTGCCTCAGCAACAGCACCAACTGCTTGATCCTGTCCAACTACTCTCTTGTGCAACCTCTCAGCTAGACCAATTAACCTAGCCTTCTCATTTTGGCCTAGCCTTGTGACAGGTATGCCAGTCCAGCGGCTGACAACCTCTGCAATATGCTCTGGGCCAACAGTTTCTGTTAACATCAAGTTATCATCAGCATTTCCTTCAAGCCGTGCTATAGCAGCTTCCACTTCCTGGATTGCCCCATATTTCAAGTCAGCAACTCTAGCTAAATCATATCTTCTTTCAGCCTCTTGTACAGCAAACAAGAGCTCTTCCCGCTTCTGCTTTAGTCTTCTAAGTTCATCAATCCTTTCTTTCTCCTTTTTATATTTCATCATCAAAGGTTGAAGCTTGTCCCTTAAATCATCAAGCTCTTTCCGTACCTATAAGGAGGACAATAGATTTAGAATGCAAATGATACAAAACACTTTACATAACAACCACAAGTATATTCCAGACAGTCTTTGAAAACAAACACTTACTTCAACAAGACGGGCTTTACTAGCTTTATCCTTCTCCCTTTCGAGCGCATGAAGTTCAACTTCGAGCTGTAAACGCTTCCTCTCAAGGTTATCAATTTCTTCAGGCTGGCTATCAAGTTGGACTCTCACATTTGCACATGCTTCATCCACCAAATCTATCGCCTTATCAGGGAGATGACGCCCTAACCAAAAAGAAAACATATACATCAATATCTCAACTTTGAATAAAACTAACAAATGAAAGAACACGTCTAAATAGGAAACCAACACAATCACACTATGTCATGGTAGTCTTGAAAGTACATACCTGTAATGTAACGGCTTGAGAGCTGGGCTGCAACAACAAGAGCCCTGTCCTGAATCCTTACACCGTGATGACCTTCATACTTCTCTTTCAAACCTCGAAGGATACTTATTGTGTCAGCGACACTAGGCTCTGCCACATACACCTGTTGGAACCTTCTCTCAAATGCAGCATCTTTCTCCACATATTTCCTATACTCCTCAAGTGTGGTTGCCCCAATGCACCTTAGCTGCCCTCTCGCAAGCATTGGTTTGAAGAGGTTTGCAGCATCCATAGACCCTTCAGTTCTACCAGCACCAAGAACGAGATGAATTTCATCAATGAAAAGTATAACTTTTCCCTCGGCCTCTTCAACTTCTTTCAATACAGCCTTCAATCTCTCTTCAAACTCTCCCCTATACTTTGCTCCAGCTATCAATGCCCCCATATCCAATGCTATGAGTCTTACTTCAGCAAGATTACTAGGGACATCACCTCTCATAATCCTTTGAGCCAAACCCTCCACCACAGCAGTTTTACCAACACCAGGCTCTCCAATAAGGACAGGATTGTTTTTAGTTCTCCTTGAGAGAATTCGAATAACTCTCCTTATCTCCTCATCTCTGCCAATGACTGGATCAAGCTTTCCTGCCATCTCAACAAGGTCCCTCCCATAAGTCTTCAAAGCCTGAAAATTGGTATCCCCAGAAGCACTCTCCACCTTCCTTCCTGCCTTCCCACGAAGGTTCACGACCTCTGATTTCACTTTCGCCGCAGGAACACCGGCTTCTTTCAACAAGTCCCCAATTTGAGAATCCTCAAGAAGGCCAAGAATCAGCTGATCAACAGCTAAATGCGTGTCCCCGCGTGTTTTTTGAGCGGCTTGGGCACGGCGCACTACTTTGATAAGACTTGAGCTGGCTGGAACCTCATCTGGGGGAGGAGATTGAGATGGGAGTTTCTTCAATGCCTGGCTGAACACTCTCTCCACTGCCTTGGTGGCATCTTCACCACCAGCATTGGCAATTGCTTGTTTGAAGATGCCACTAGCATCGGAGATCAAAGCAACAGCAAGATGGAGAGGAGTGAATTGGGCATGCCCAGCAGTCGTTGCTAACTCATTAGCCGCGAGTATAGTCTCATTGGTCTTGTGGGTGTTCTTCTCAGGATTCATCTTTTTTGCTTCTTAGCACCTATAAAGACTGTAAAATATATAAATCACTATTAAAAACCTTTGTTACCATAACATCAAAGCCACAGAGAACAGAATTCATATAGAACGAAAAGAAAAGCTTCGCAACCAAAAAAGTCGCATATTAAACGGAAAATTATACAATACCCCAAATGAAAATGCAACACACACACATACACATAGCAAAAAATTGAATGTATTTAGCTATACAAATTAACAAATCAACAACATAATAAATAACTTTCCTAATTGCTTTTCTGTGTTCTGTTTCAAATATGACACCCCAGTTTGTAAACTATGTTTTTTGTTTTGGAACCATGACAATCTGAATTGTACTAAGCTAAATGTATTGTCTACTTTTCAATCCTTAACAAAAACAAAATCGCAGCATATTTTTTCACAACAACTTCACATTAGAACCGAATCCAAGGAGACAAAAAAAAAAAAAAAAAAAAAAAAAAAAACAAAAAAAAAAATTACAACAGCATTCCAGAGCGTTAAGAAACAACAACAGAGAAGCTAAAAAGACCCATCAGAGTTACACAATCATAGAACAAATTTTTTTTTTTTTTTTTTAAAAAAAACACAGAGAGAGTTTTTTCTTACCTTTTTAGCAGAGAATACTGAAATTCGTTGATGGGTATTTAGAACTTGCTCTTTGCGAAGAAGACTTTTCCGCTATTCTGGTTTTGCAATCTCTGAAATCTGTCAGCAACAAAATTGTTTGTTTTGTTTCAAAGAAAAGAAAGAAATTATTTTGAAAATTTTTGAGTGTGATGTTTTTTTTTCTTAAGAACAGAGTCGTTTGAGGAGAAATGGGAAAGTGGAAGTCCCTTATGTTGACAGAACAGAGACATCTGGAAGGTCGTGGAAGCGGTGCCAGGTGGCGCTAGAAACTCCTAGATTGTGCTACAGAAACTACTTCGCCCATCCTTTCTTGTCTTTCTCTTTTTATCTATTTACTAATATTGTTTTTTGACTTTTGAGTTTTTTTTTTTTGATGCGTTGACTTTTGAGTTCTGTTTGTTCAAGTATATTTCTTTCTCCAAAAAAGAAAGTATAATTATTTTTTTTTGGACCAAATTAATATTTAATAGTTGATTTGTAAAAATATTATTAGATTTTTTTTTTTGTCAATTAAAAAAAAAAAAAAACCCTTGCTTGCTTTTCTTTTTTTTTAATGAGAGAATGACATTGTAAAAATATTACTATTTTTTTGTGTAAGTAAAAAAATGCTCTTGTTTTTTTTTCTTTTCTTTTCTTTTCTTTTTTGATGGGGTAAAATAATGACATTAAGGAAAAATCCTTTTTAAGTTATGTGAGTCGTAGGACCTACACGTGATGGAGAGATGGGTCTCGTGCACCTCTAAAAAAATATATATATATATTATGAGACCCATATTCCATTAATATGAGTTCTACGCATGTGAGACTCACATATCACTTAATAATAGGTCTCATGCGGTAAAGGAGATATTTTTTTCCATTTGGTTGATAGTAGACATCGTTTTTTGTATAAGGAATTGAGCAAGACTTAGGTATAGTATTTAGGTGTTATTCTTTAGGTTCTTTTTTTAAAATTCTGCCATGTGAATTTTTTGTCATAGAATAGAATTATATATTTTTTCATTTGGTTGATAGTAGATATTGTTTTTCATATAAGGAATTAGGCAAGACTTAAGTACAGTACTTATATGTTCTTCTTTAGGTTCTTCTCTTAAGATTCTGCCATGTGAATTTTTTGTCACAGAATGAAAATGTATTTTTTAGTTAAATAGTTACATGGTTGAATTTTAAAAAAAGAACTTAAGAAACAGTACCTAAGATACTGTACTTAAATTTTGTCAAATTAGTATGCAATGATTTTCTAATCTTGACTAGACTGGTTCAAAGACTTTCTTCTTCTTCTTCTTTTCTTTTCTTTTTTTTTTTTTTTTGATGAGCAAAGTTTCAAAGACATTTATATTTAGGAATATTACAAATCTTATATATTATGCGTTAAATTTATAATATTTTTAGTCTTTTTTTTTTGAGCCAATAGTCATTTTATTATTTTACTTTATATAAATATTAGATTTCATTTGGTAAGCGGAAGTCGCTGGATTGTCCTAGATTGTCCACTCGCCGCGGCAGGGTTTGTGTGCAAGTCAAGAAATTCTTTGTAAATTTTTTTTTTTTTTTAAACAAAAAATACAAATCACAAATGTTTTGTCTTTTATGTATACAAATATTTTATTCCTAACATTTTTTTTTTTTTTACGTATTTAATCCTTATCATTTGACATCATATCCATTACATCCTTCATTTATTTCCCTATGACCCTCTTGGACAAGGCTTTGAAGCCCGGATCGGATCGTATAGTCCGACTGAAAAAATCTTGAACCTCTCAGTTTTGCAATTACCGTTCTATGGAAAAAAAAAAAAGCAAAGATCCATGCAAACCATAGTCAGACCATACGGTTCTGAGACCCGTGCTCATGAATAGTTGACACTTTAAGCCTATTTTATGGAGTGTACTATTCACAAGCATGCGGATTTCGTAGCGCGTAAGAAGCACACGCTTTATGAGATATTTTTTTACTCCCTATGGAAAAACTATTATTCTATTAATAAATTTAGTTACTGAAAACTTATAATCCATCTTAATATCTCACACAACATTTTGATTAGTGTCACTTTAATACCTAATAAATAAATATTTAATAATTTTTTTTCATTTAAAAGAGTTTTAACTTATAGTGTTCACTTCTGATGATAATTTTTTATCATTAGACCAAGACATCAATCAATTTTTAGTATAGGCGAGAATTAAACCTCAGATCTCTTATTCAACTAATAGAAATTTTACTAATTAAGTTAATTAGAACTCATTTAATAATAAACTAGTATTGGAGTGATAATTCGTGACTTAGATGGTGAAAAAAATTAGCACAACCTTCATCAATTGAATTTATGGAAGCTATAGCTGCAAGGCGAGTAAGTCAATTTTGCAATTGAGGTGGATATTCACAAACTTAACACTGATTTAAAAAAAAAAAAAAAGAGGTGAATACAACCTATGGCCATCTTATTAAAAAAAAATCAAGACAGTTAGCCCAAACATTCAAACTTTTTAGCTTTACTCATGTGCAACGGCAAGGAAATGCCATGGCCTATTCTTCAGCAATGTATGCTTTTGATGTTGATTTTGAAGCCTAGATGGAGTCTGTTCCATCGAGATTAACAAATGCTTTTATTAACAATCTTTGATTAATGAAAGTTCACTTATTCATTTCTTTGAAAAATAAAAAATTACACAACATTTAAAAACACCGTGTTTTGATCTAATAAGGGGAAAATAATAAATTTATGGATATTTTCAATTTCATAAATTATTGAGGTGATTGATTATTAGTGGTGAACAATCACTTTTATATGGACACACCTAATTACTAATTTGAGTAATTTTTTTGTTATTTCTTTTCTTTTCTTATAGGTTTAGAAGAGTAGTTGCATAGTAAAGTCAAGCATTAGCAACGTCTTGCCCAAGTGAAAGAAAAACAAGGCACAACATACTCTATTAGAAATTTAAGTTTCTGTTAAGAATTTTGATTGACGTCCTTACTCATACATGTGGCAAAGATTGAATTAAGTAAAATTATCAAATAATTAAACCTAAACCAACAAAAACATACGAGCTCCCAAATATTGAACATGCTGAGAAATTTGTATATAATGTAGTACTGAGCAGATGGGAAGGCCCAAAAAAAAAAAAAAAAAAAAACTAAAAATAAGGCTAACCTGATTGCTTATTTGCCACAAAAATGATTGAAACTCAGCAACCTTTATCACTATGTGGGGGTTTGGATATAACTTAAACCTGCGTCTGCGTTTTCTCAAAGCGCATTTTCTCCTTTTTTTTTTTTTGCCCGCATTTGTTGACTTTAAGAAATAATATTTATTGTTCATGAACAATGTATGCACTGTTTATGCACTGTGCATACATTGTTCACGTATTAAAAAATATTAAAAATGGGTCTCACGATATTATTCATACATTTAAAAATTATTTTGCTACAGTGTTTTCAGCAATAATTAGTTGTATCCAAACGGACCTTATATATGTGCCGGTTGGCCTTAAGCCCTTGACTCAGTCACTAGTCACAAGAAACATTTTTCGGATGACATATTTCACTCTCTCAAAAAATAAGTCTAACCGATTGTTCTCTCACTCTCTGGAGGAGTACGTTTTGGTTTCAAATTCGAATTCGAAAATATCATTATAATTATTTTCTTAATCTTCACAGGTGCTTGGCGTTTTTCCAAGTCAAAGAAAGAAAGGTCTTGCATTAAAATTTTAAAAACCAAAAAAATAAAAAAATAAAAAAATAAACTTTTACTAAAAGGTTGATAAGAACAATTAAAAAAATATTTTATGATAAGGATAAATCATATCATATGAGAGGTTTAAAAAGAAGTTGATATCAACAAAATAGGATATTCACTTGGAGAACTTGCTATCAACAATTAAGCTTTCCCTCTCCCCTCTGTGTGTGTGTTTGTTTCTCAAAAAAAAAAAAAAAAAAGACAATTAAGCTTTTGTGCCATCAAAATAATTGATAAAGTAAAAAGTCGATAAGAACAATTAAGATGTTTATCTAAAAATTTCAGCAATTTAGTGTAATTACTTGGCAATTAAATATAAAGTAAATTGTGCTTCAAAAAAAAAAAAATATATATATATATATGTATGTATATAAAGTAAATTGCAAATTACACCCCTAAAGTTTGGGGATGATTGGATTTTACACCCTGAAATTTTAAAATTTGGATTTTATCCCCTGAAGTTTGGTGGTATATGAATTTTACACCTTGATGTTTCAGAATTTGAATTTTACTTCCTATATTTTAAAAATGTTTGGATTTTACTCTCTAAAGTTTTTGGATGTTTGGATTTTACACCCTAAAGTTTCAAAATTCAGAGTGTAAAATTCAAACAACCTTAAACTTTAAGGATAATATCTAAGTTTTGAAACGTCAATGTATAAAATCAAACACCTCAAATTTTAGGGTGTAAAATATAATTACCTCCAAACTTTTTTTTTTTGGAGAAAGTAATCACCTCCAAACTTTAAGAGTGTAATTTGCAACCATAATTTATAGGCCCAAATTTTATTATAATGCTAATTGAAGACCTGTGTTGCACAGTTTTGGTGACAAAATTATAGAATTTATTCTATATTGATAAAAAAAGAATTAAATGAACCTTATTACACAATTTCAAATTTCTCATAATGACATTTTGCCCCCTATGGATTAGTTATTAATAAACTCAAGTAGTTACTAAAAATGTATAATCAAACTCACATGATTTTTTGATTAATGTTGCCCCAATATATAATAAATAAATTTTTAATGACACTGTTGAAATTGGTATTGGGTGATGATTAATGACTTAGAGGGCGAAGCAATAGCAATAATAAGCTAAAAATTAGCACAACCTTCATCGTATGGTCACTGCACAAGTATAAGTGTTTGTAGGGTGAGGAGGTTAAGAGCCGGGGTTCAAGTCTCCAAGAGGGAGTTTCACGTATATATACACCTAGATTAAGTTAAAATTAAATTTCTATTGTGTATTAAAAAAAATTAAAAAATTATAAAAAATTTCAATAGAACACCATCCAACCATAAAAATTGTCAGTATATTTTATCCTTTTCCCCTTTTTTTAACCTTACGCAAAAGGTAAAATTCTTAGGTTGTGTTTGGTTGAGGGTAAAATATTTTCTAAGTGTAAAATATTTTTAGGTGAAAATATTTTCGGGAAAGGAAAATATTTTCAAGTATTTGGTTGCATTCCAAAAAGTACTTTGAAAAATATTTTCTAGTGTTTGGTTGTGTTGCTAAAAATGCTCTAGAAAACCCATTTTTATCATGTTTCTCACATTTTCTTAGGATCCAAATAAATATTATTACAAAGAATCAAAATATATAAACAACACAATAAACAAAAATCAAAACAAAAAAATCAAAATCACAAGACCAATTGTGAGAGAGGGACAGAGAGAGATCGGTTCGTGGGTGCGACTCGCCGGTGAATGATCAGTGATGAGGGAGGGGTGGATCGGTGATGAGGGAGAGGCCCGGCCCAGACGGCGGTGCCGTCAATCTCAAACGTGGGCTAGTGGTCAGTGACATTGAGCGGTGATAGCTAGATCACCCAGATCGGGAGAAAAAGCGTTGAGGAAGAAGAGAGAAAAAAAAAAAGAAAAAAAAAAAAAGCTTGGCCAGCACGTGATCTAGGGGGTGGGGGCAACGGTGGGGGTAGCATGATCTGGGCTGGCTAGAGCTTGGCTGGTCAGAGGGGTGCTCTCTCTCTCTCTCTCTCTCTCTCTCTCTCTCTCTCTCTCTCTCTCTCTCTCTCTCTCTCTCTCTCTCTCGGGGTTGGAAACTATTTGAAGGTAAAATAGAAACTGAAATTGATTTCCGGCTTAAGAGGGGTATTTTACAGTCAAAGCTGAAATTAATTTCGTTGACCTTATTT
The DNA here is from genome assembly GCF_002906115.3 of Quercus suber. Taxonomy (NCBI): domain Eukaryota; kingdom Viridiplantae; phylum Streptophyta; class Magnoliopsida; order Fagales; family Fagaceae; genus Quercus; species Quercus suber. The sequence continues at coordinate 961,438 of NW_027069510.1, forward strand.
TCCTGTACTTACCGAACACATATAGGAGTGTAAAATGATTTCCTAAAACCTTTTTGAGCCAAAACAAACGGACCCTTAGATTCCTCTTTTTGCTGCTGTGATATGAAATCATTCTCATTTCTCAACCTAGTGCTTTATCACATGAACCAAACCCACAGTCATAAGCATCAACTCCAATTTTTTATTTAATTTTTAAGCAAAATATATAAGTAAGACAATTTTATTAACACAAAAAAAAAAAAAAAACACTTATTACACAAGAAGCAGGCTACCCTACAGCACAGAACACAGAAACGGTAGGACTACTCACCTCTATATCTATCTATACTATATAAAAAGAGCGAATGGTCTATGTACAGTAACTTTCGTTTAGTCAAGTTTTTGTCCGTTTGTTGAGGGCTAAACGATGCGTTTGGCTGAATAAAACAATAACAATTAAAGGGAGAAAAGCGAGAGGTTCTGGAACTCTCTCCGTGTCTCTTCTCTCTCCCTTTTCTCTCTATCATATCGGGACCATATCGGCTCACTTCCGGTTGATGGAGGCTCAGGAGTTTGGAGAGATGATGGAGCACGTCGACGAGGTCAATTTCGCTCTCGATGGCCTTAGGAAACCCCAGACCGTACGGATCAGAAGGGCTAGCTTGTTGTCCATTTGCGCCACTGTACAGCAGAGACGCCTCTAGCGGACTCAAGGGTATGTGCATCTCGAGGTTTTCTGTAATGGGGTTTTCTTTAATTTTTCAATTTTTAATCTATGTAATGGGTTTTTTAGTTATTATTATTTTTTTTCGATTTGGGGTTTGGAAATGTGGATGTGATTTTTTGAATTTGAATGTGGGGTTTTTGCTGATTTTGAATTTTGGGGTTAGAGAGTTTGTTGGGTTCTTGAATTTGAAGTTTCGGGTGCGTGCGTTTTTGGGTAATTCTTGACGGAGTATGAGTTTACCGTGAATCTTTTTTTTTGATAAGTAAAAAGATAGTTTACCGTGAATCTTGTAATGGGTTTTGAATTAAAATGTGAATTTTTGATATTATTTATATTGTTGGGGTATGGAATTTCCATGTGGGGTTTTGGTAATTTTAAATTTTGGGGTTAGGGAGTTTGTTGGGTTCTTGAATTCGAATCATGGGGTTTTTGGGCAATGATGGAGCAAAGAGGGATTACCTGCTCGGTATTGCTCTTACATGTTCTTCCCTCAAATCCTTCGTCTCATTCTTTTATTTTCCTCCCTGAAATCCTCTCCAGTCTCCACTCCCAAGAGAGGCAGCCCATGGCAGCTCTTTCTCTGTCTCTGGATACACAGTTTTAAAAGAAGAATTTTTATGGGATTTATAGAGAAAAAGAAAAAAAAAAAAAAACAACGGCTACTACTTTCCTAATCTCAAAATGGTAGTCGTCTTTAGGCAGACTTTAGCGCAACTAAGTGAGCTGATATATATTTTTTAATCCAAGCTTGTATATTTAATAAAATTGCATACAAGAGAAATTGTATTTATTTTGTGAGCATTAAATTTTGAGCTTAATATGAAGAATTTAAGATCTGTAAATTTGTGTGGTGCAGGCGTAGAAAGTAGGGTCTAGATCACTCTCTTCACAGCGCTCATGCTGCTAATTGTTGCCACAGGTCAATTTCTCACTTTCTCAATTGTTCATTACATGAGTTTGGTTTATACTTATTCTTTAATCTTAGTTTCATGGGGGTTTCATGTCTTCATATGGTAGATAATCAATTTCGTAAGGATTTCATTTCTTTGAATAGGTTTGAATTTTGAATAGAGTGGGAGTTTTACCTATCATTTTTTTTTTGGGTGAAATCGGAAGAATGGGATATTATTAGTGGTTGTGATGAAAATACACATGATATATTATAATACTTCCTCCCAATAAATTATAACTGAAAATTTAAAAGAGCAATGAAATCCAAGAAAGAATTTGCAATGCATGAGGACTAATCTTTAGGTTCAGAATCTTAGTTTCAATTTTTCTTTGTTGAAATTTGGAGTTCAAGTAAGGTTCATATACAGCCACCTTAAGCATTATATGACTTACATCACAATACTTGTATTCACATCATTGTTAACTTCATTAGAATAAATATTCAATATTGGAATAGGTGATTTCAAACTTGGAATTATATATCAACAATTTGTAAGCAAGCATCTTATATTATAACAGAGCATTGGAGACAGACTCCAGCTTGGGTTTTTGAGTTTCTTGGCCATTTGTTCATCGAAGATTAAGTTCCTGTCTCTCATAGAGTTTATTGGTGCTCATAATCTTAGACATTGTTCTTTGAAGAGAGTGGAGTGTAATTGTATGTTATTATTACCAAGAGATCAAGTATGTGTCATTGGAGTGTAATTGTATGTTATTATTAGTCTATTGTTGGAGACTAATGCATAAGGTTGTTATTTATATTGGCAATCCATTTACACTTTAGAAAGTATTAGAATTTGAAGTCGCTAGTTGTTTCTTCTATGATTTAAATCAAACTGGTGGCACCTAATAGCTTCTAAGCCTTGAACTTAGTTCACACTGTATATCAAAGTGCTATTATTTATGAGTTTGCTATATTTATCTTGGTCTTGATGTTTTTGCCCTTTTAAGATATGTTTAACTCACTTAGATTTAGCTTCTTTCTAATGGGTTCATCTTTTTTTTTTTTTTTTTTTTTTTTTTTTTTTTTTTTTTTTTTTTTTTTTTTTTTTTTTTGAGGGTGG